>NW_023462098.1:0-21136 GCF_013731165.1 Rhagoletis pomonella | reverse complement strand
CCGTGCACCGCTAAAAAAGGTCGTAACTTCAAAAAATAAAACCTTAATGCATATTTATAATGACGGTGCTGATCTGATGACCTTCACATTAAAGTTATGATGACCATAACAAAAAAATTATTTATTTATAAAAACTAACTCAAACTAATTTTTTCGGTATATTATGGGTTTATTCGAAAGAACATATATTCCCATTAGTTATGGAGCTCGAATAGATGACAACGCTAACAAAAAAAAATTCAAAATAAAGTTTTATTAAAACTCTTTCTTTCGCCACTCATATTTTAATATTTCATTAAAATTGTGTAAAAGCTAAATAAATTAGGCTTTTCAAACAGGTGGCAACCTTCTGCGAGCATTTTCAAACTGAAATCTTTTAAAGCTCTTTCGTCTGATACATTGATACATAATTCAATTACCTGAAGAACTAAATTGAATTTAATTTTTTTATCACCTGGCAACTCTCCTAAACAGTTCAGATATAAATCCTTCTCAAACTCACCCGTTTTAGTAATTTATTTAACTTAATAATTCATTTAAATTTAAAATTTTCAACAGCTGGCAACTCTCTTCAAACCATCAAACAAAATTTTGATGTTTAAACTGAAGATTTCTTGGCACTCTTTGGTTTAATACCCATATTTTAATACTGCATATAACTAGATTCGGCTTTTAAAGCACGTGGCAACCCTTTTCAAAACTAATTACTACTTTTCTAAACTCCTTTAGTCTGGACCCCTGTGGGGGAACATTTTGTAAATTAACTATGCAATTTCCCTGTTTTTGTAAGTAGTTTCGCGCTAAGATATTCCTAAATATTCTTCGCCTAACATTGCGGTACATATTTTAATCAACTGATGAATTAAGTTGAATTATATTAATTAAACATTTTTCAACCCCCTTCGATTGATACCCATATTTTAATAATTCATTCAGGTGGCAACCCTCTTCCAACTAGAGCTCTTGATACCCGGGTATCGAGCAATGCGAGTTCATCTGACCATATTCTGCATACGAGCTGATGCATGATACTACTATTTACACACACGAAATACTGGCAATTTTTTTCATGGCTGTTTTCTTAAGAGCTAGATACTAAGCTTTAATAGAGAAAATGTTCACACGAGTCATCGCATCTTTGTACTTCATACTGTTTGTAAATAGCAAGATTAAACAAAAATACGTTTTTTAATTTACTGCAACAGCTAGCTCAAGGTACCGTGAGATTATAAGTACATACATAAGTGCATACAATTGACTTACATTTCCAAGCAAATAAGTATTGCGCTCAGTAAACGCTTGGGGAAATTTACAATTGTTTTCATTCCTGTAGATAAATGATAAATATGCTGCTTCATTATTAAACCTTTTTGCTTAAATATTTACTACTTAATCAAATATTTACCACCTTGCATTATCATCAAGTTTAAATAACTATGTGCACTCATGTATGCAGTTTTTATGCATTTAACAGTAATAAAAAGATGTTCATATGTAGGTGGAAATCAAGCGCTATACCAACAGTTAGTGTCAACCAAAAAACAATTAAAAATCCACCTGGGCAGAATTAATAAAGGCAATCAGTAACTACATATTTCGTTTTCCATTAACTAGAATATTAAACTAATCGGGCTATTACATTGTAAATCATCAACGATTTGCCAATTTATTTAACAAACTATATGTCATAGTTTAGTTAGTTAGTTAGTTAATCTTTTGGGTATACTAGAACAAGAGACACCGCAACCTTAAAGATCTTTTGTTTCTCTTAAAGAGAGTCCAAGTGGAATCGCAATTGGTTGTGACCGGCCATATACCCAGAAAGTAGACTGATGTCATTTCTATTAACTAAAAGAATATCGTTTCTGTTGAAAGGGTAGCCGAAGAGCCTGGCCTCTCTAAGGCCCCCCCACTGCTTCCCAGTACTTACTGCGTTCCGAGTGTACCCACTCAGTAATTATGGCTCTCGCAGACTACCAACTGAGATACGGTTGCCAGACGTACTGATTTTATCAGTACAGTACTGATTTTTCAACTCTTGTATTGATTTTATTAATTTCTTTAATCAGTACGCTAATGTTCTGATTTTTAAAAAATTGTACTGATTTATACTGAATTTTGTGTTCAAACCAAATACTTTAGTATTTGCTTAAGGTTTTTACATAACGTTGGAACTTCCTTAAACTGTATTGTAAAAAATAAGAAGAAAATAACTTAATTATAGTTGACATGTTTTAGATAATATTTGATATGCCCAAGAAATTAATACAACAAAAAGATCAATCGTTTTATGGGCACAGATAATATGATGGAGCTTAAATTATTTAAAAAGAAGGCTTAAATTTTTGGCGAATGTTGTTAGTTATCTCGAAAATAACTTTCAGTTTAATAACATTAAATTTCAATATTCGAATGGCTTTTGCCTATAACTTACAACTCCTTTTTCTCCATTTACTAACTTTGTAAAAGAGTTTTGCATACAAGACATAGAGTTAGATACTCTCTTTAGCGAATTCTTAGTCTTTCACGGTTTTTGCGTAGTTGAAAAATTCGTATATAGATGAGCTTCTTAAAAAGTGGTACTTTTTCACAGTATGAGAGGATCTTAAGAATAAAGTTTGTTTCCTGGCGCAAAGAGAGAAACCGGCTTCTAATTAAAATTTTTGAAAGTGAGCATTAAATTAAAAGTAATTCTAAAATGAAATGTATAGAATTCTTTGACTATTTAAACACTGAAAATGGGAATGATCTCATTATTGCTATTCGAAAAGTCACGAATATAAAATAATTTATTGGCTCCTGTGTATAATAATGTGCACACTCATGTTAAAATGAATAACACTTTTATTTTTTATGAACTATATTTTATTTATAAACCAAAATATGGTTAAAAAAAAGAACTCAGGCGTTTTAAATTATTTTCTGTTACTTACATTCATAATTTAGCTTTGAATGAAAATGTACTAAAAAGTACTGATTTTTTTAGCATCAAAAAGTCTAATGTACTGATTTCGCGCATAAAAAATCTGGCAACCCTAAACTGAGACAACGGGATGGTTCTGGTCTCGGGAAGACAGTTAGCGATCCTGCTCGTCTCAACTCGTCGACGATCTCGTTGCCTTTGATTCCACAAGGCCCTAGTACCCAGCACAGTTTTACCGTGTTTTGGGCTGCCAAAATTTTTAGCGTGTCAAAGCAGTATCTAACCAACCTGGATTTGATAGTCCTGTTTGGATGGGCGCGGATGGCTGCTTGGCTGAAAAGATAACTAGAAACCCTTTTCAACGTTTAACTTTAATAATAACACTGCCCAACAAAATTCTGGTGAGTAAAATATTGTAGCTGATTCTTCTAGGATTTTTCCCGTAGAATCCCAATCTGCAACTTGGGTTTAAAGAAGCCGAAAACGCGTTTTTGGACATTTTCTAGCCTCTGTAAACAATAAATTGATGGAATATATCTGTCTGTGTGGGCGAATATGAAAGCCTAAACACTGCTCTTTAATACTAAATATCTAAAAATTCCCTCCGATTTGTGGCGTGCGCTTTGATGTTGTCACATAACCTACAGTTTTACGCCGACTCGGAACGGCGATTATATGATTTTATGAGCAGCTGTTTTTCATGGCAGAATACACTCGGATGTTTGCCATTGCCTGCCAAGGGGTACCTCTCTGTTATAAAAAACTTCTTATTTTCTTTTGTTTTTGTTGTTAGTCGGAAACCGGGCCGGATCCCAGGTTCTGCGGAATACGCTCTTGTAGCCACTACACTACAGGTCTAATGAGAAAATGATCAAAATCGGTGATCTTTAACGTATAAGTAATTCCCGTACCACCGATTGTTCAGGAGTTAGTTTTGTGATATAAATCCTCCATTTATCTAAGAGGCTGAACATTCGAACTTTAGAATAATGTACGTATAGCTCCAAACAACTGATTAAATATAAAATTATATTTTATTCATGACAGCTATGATTTTCATGATTTCCTCAGCCTCAGTTCGTTATCGAGCGTTTCATCGCAGAAACTTATGGTGATTTGGTTTCTACCAAAAAATTTCGCCATTTGATTGCCCCATTTTCAGAAATGAGAAAATGTCATGTTCGTTTCCAAAAATGTCACACTCTTGTAAGGCAAAAAAGGTACATTCTCTTCCATGTGAAGCTTTGTCAGGGGCGATAGTTGCTCTGATAAACAAATGGTTGTTTAAAACGACAATATTATGAAATGCGTGAGCTATACAATGACAAGAAGGCAAAAACATGCCTTTTTAAAGAGTTTTGTGTAACATCAAACACATTTTGTACCGGGAAAAGGCAATATTTTTTGGAAGAAACGAAATCACCAGAGATGAGATGAAAAAATTAAATACAAATTTTTAATAATTATGTGTTATATTAGTTAAATATTGTATGGTGGGAAAATCTGTCACGCCCGATATATGGCGTCCTTTATAGGGATGTTAATCCCGATATTTTTAAGTCCCGAAAATCCCCGGAATTATTTGCAAAAATGCCGGAATTTCGGGATTTGTAATTTACACTAATGGCAAATATGGAAACGCCTTATGTTGACCAGTTGTTGCTATATTTCTTTTCTTTATTTAATTTTCAATACTTTTTATAAATATGTAGCGACAGGCAATTTTACACACAAAAAAATCAATATATTCGCCCAGCCAAGGGCCACATTGCGTATTTACTTTTTCTCTCTGACGCTAGGATTTTTTAAAAGAACTTTGAAATTTGAATGATATGAATAATTCAATACAAAAAATTAGAAAAATTCCGTGTAATGTACTTCTGTAGAGTTAAAACAGATTACATTTTTTGGTGCATAAGAGACGGGTAGGTATTGAAAATGGCCTTTTATAGATCGAAGTAGGTATCAAAAAAAGTACTTGTATCGGAAGCGCAAAACTTATTATGCTACAGCATCTTCTTTGAAAAGCAGAAGATATGCGCAATACATTTCCGCAGCTATATAAGCAAACTCGTCTATACATAACACATAACGGTTGTTGGGTCATCTGTCGCTTGCGAGAGAAATTTATGTATTAATCCTGTAAAAATGTATTCTATTGTTTTTGAAATCAAATACTCTACAAAAATAATTGTTGTCTCGCTCTCCGAGGAAGGACAATTACCTTGTTTATATGGCATCAAACCCGGCATCGAATTAACTCGTATCAGCTTAGCTCGCTTGAAATGCAAGTGTTTATATGCAACACAAGCAATGAGTCGATCGGACACACTTTCAAACAGAGTTTATCCCGATGCAACCCTGTTAATACATGTATCAATTCTTGAAAATAATGAACGTTGAAAAATAATATATAACGACTCAAACAGCCTTGTAAAAATTATCTTAGCTATTAATTTTATAACAAAGCTTAGCATAAATGTAATTTTAAGAACTATTTGTTTGGTTTACTTTATACAGAGTTGCATGAAACAGCCGTGTGGACAAATTCCGTGTTTATATGCGATCCAACAACTCTTAACTCGCATTCAAAATGTGATTTATGGTGGCACAGTTAAAAGTTTAAATTCGATTAGAGAATGTGTTTACATGTGTGTGTCTATATAGCATGGTTTGACATAGATCGAATTGAAGCATCATATAAACGTGCTAAATGTCAAATCCAATTCCTTAGCGATATCGGTAACTAACGTGTCAATGCAAGCGCTTTTTCTATATATATATATTGCGTTAATATTGATGCATTAGACCAGTGGTTCCACCCAGCTGACGACCCACCTTTCTTTATAGTAATACGCGGTCTATCGGTCCATGGTGGAGTAAAGACCCCATATGTATTTCTTTTCACATGTATAAGTGACCATGAAATATTGCAAATATATATGCATCGGACTGCCCCTTATAAATATCCAACGAAATTATCTATTTAGAAAGCTATCAAAGTCTAAAATCACTGTTTCAATTAATCTATTCAATTGTTTCTTATGGTTTTAGGATCGAGTAGCGACCCACCTGTAACTCTTCGGCGACTCACCGGTTGGGAACCGATGTATTCGACAATTTATGGCCAATTTGTGCACATTTTAGCAGAAGTGGGAATTCTGCTATATTTCATCCCTTTAATCATGAAGTACATCGGGATAATATAGTCAATATTATTAATTTATTTTAACCGTTGAATGAAGATGTTTTCGTAAAGTATGCTCTTATAATAAAGATTAATAAGAACGGTAACGAACGGTTATGGAAATATTTTGAATTTTTTGCTATTTTAATAAGTCATTGTTGTTCTTACAATAGTTCGCCCTGGTCTTGGAACCTTCTGTAAGTCGCCAAACTCTCTGTTAAAATTTTCGGGCGTTCTTCAAGTCGGCAAGTATTTCATCGTAGCTTTCATCCGAGGCTTTGTGTCTCTTTTCCATTGGAGCCTGATTTTACACGTAGCGCGTCCCGAACCCAGCGCACAAAAGATTGCTGGGGCGGGACTTGTTTCACAACTGAGGACGCGTTTATATAGCGAGCCGCTTGCTCCAAGACAGACACTCTCTTGCAGCCGCACCTACTGGTGAACGGACGCTGTAGACTTCAGTCAGCTCTTAAACCGAATAAGTCGGGGTGGCTCTCTCTCTCTCTGCCTTGACCCAAGGCTCCATCTCATACATGCCCAGGGTGCGCGAACAAGGACGTAAGCGTCGGGATTTAGTATAGCCGTGCAACTGTAACTGCATACCCAGCACAACGACTGTTCCCCATTGCACTCCATATATACTTACGTACATATGTATGTACTGTACATATCGTCGTTTAAAGTACAAAACCGCGTATCGTCATTCTGCAAAACCGCGTAACTGGCATTGGCTACCAAAAATTGGATTTGCTCACACAAGCTCTTGGCTCAATCCTTATCCATATTCGTCTTGAAATATACTAGCCAGAAGTGCTATTGGTTTATAAAAAATAGAACCATTTTGAAATATGAGCGTTTTTACGCACAACTGCAACCTCACATACGCGGTTTTGCATTCTGTTGATACGCGGTTTTGGACTTTAAACGACGATATGTCTTTACCGACAAATTGATACGGTGTGAAAATAAAACTGAATCGCCTTACAATCCATATATGCAACGATTAATATGCAGTAAAACATTAATATGCTTACGTATCAGTTATCACGAGCAGTTATGATGTCAAATAACAATGGTGTGGTCAAATGGAATGCAATGTCACCTTTAAAATAAGCAAGCTGATTAGCATTTACATACTATATGTATATTTACATACTTTCGTATATGTATGTATATAGTAACAATGACATTTCGACAATTTGTGTTAATTGTTTGTTTACGTTTTGTGTCTTATCATAAAAGTGTAATTTTTAACGAGTTCCCATCTATTTCCAAATTAGCAAAGATAAATGATAGTACCTGTTGGCATAGCTTCCATACTTACATATGGACATACATATCTATAAATCTAACGCCAAGAGTCTTCAAATGACTGAACGCAAATGAATTCAAATGAGTCTTTTTTAGCAACAAATTACCGTTACATACCAAAAATTGATTTTTTCAATGAACCGAAAGTTAACAACGTCATGCTTGTTAACACAAATTTGTAGAAAATCCCCCAAGGAAACATACCGGTGGCGCTGATGATTGCTGCCGCGCTGTAAAAATGGTTTGCCTGTACCGCGGTTGGTTGACGAGCGGTCACTAGTGAATGGCCAGTGGCAAAATCTGGCGCTGCCTCACCTATGAAGATTAACTCGCCGTTTCGATATTAAATACGCGTACATAAAACTTGTTCATGCCTGTGCCTTTGGCACAAACAAATAACAAGATTTTTTTTCGTCTTAGGTTATAGTGGTTTTTGCTTTCTTCTATTCATTTGTTTTTATTGTGGTGTGCCTCTCTAGTCAGTCATGAGTCACGTGGTGTGGTTTATAAAGTTATCATGTGACTTTCAAATTATACAACTTTGAACATCATGTGATCAAATAAAAATGTACGCTACATGGCGCCGTTTCGGCTTTTCCGAACTTCAGAGTCCAGGTGGTGCATTATTTTTGTTCTGTTGCGATGACAAAATTCACAGATGCCTAAACTGATCTAAAAATTAAAATAGCCTCACCAGGGAGATTCTGAATCCGTTAAAGAATTTCTTAAGGCCTTCTGATTTTGCAGATTGAAGAAACTTAAGGGTATTTTCTGTTGTGTTCAGAGCGGCGACGATCGAAGGTTCAGAAATAAAACCAGCTGACACTTTGTATAATACGTCCCGACTCCAGCTTTAGCTTGTATTTATATGAGCGCGCAATGTTAACCGCTTCAAAGCTGAGGGAAAAAATTAGAATGTCTTCTTTCCAAAATTGGGTGGTCTTTTGCAATAAGTGCATTTCGTAGTATTGGCATAAACAACGTGTATTATGTATATCATCACGTTTGAAATATAACAACATTCAGGAGATACTCACGATGGTACTGATCCAAGTGATCCAGTTTTCAATGACTGCCGCAAAGATCAATCTGGATTTAAAAGCTGTGGGAGATAACCATATGTTCCAATGTGAAATATCCATAGTGGCGTCGGCTGTGTGGCATGCTGCGCCCTTCTGCGGGAGCCACATGTCGTTCAATTGACAAACCCCATTACATACGCAAATCGTTGCATAAAACAAGTGTGTTTTCATATTTGTGATACTGGTGAAATAACTATTTTGGAAAAACCCCGGACTCTCTTTGGTTCTGCTGAAATATTTGGCCAAATTTGATCCTAAAGACATTTTTACAAAATCAATATGTATATAAAACGCTCCGCCATAAGATTCAAATTTTCGATCAGCAACTGGCTTTTCTAGTATTGGAATCAATCGAGAGAAAATCAACGGTGATTCCTAGCCACTTAAAACTTGCACTTTTTTATAATAAAATTGATTGGGCTACACACCTGCATACTCAAAAAAAATCTAAAAAATCTGATCAAAAAGTTGAAAATTTTCATGAAAATTTGCTGATTTTTCGCGAGTTTTGCACAAAGTTTAGGAATTATATTTTTATGTTTTTTGTTGTGTAATAAACCATATTTTAATACGAAATCAGCGGAAAAATATTAAAATGGAAATTGTTGCATATATTGTGAAAAATTTGCTGTGCCAATACTTTGTTCCGGCAGCGTACTTATGTCAGTTTTTCACTTCCAAGCGCAAAATTCTATCAATATTCGTGAAGGATTTATGGACTACATTCCTTTGATAGTCAAAATACGTAGGTATCTTTTATATGCAGATGAGTCACAGATTTTTTTTGAAGGTTAAAAATAAATCTGATTCGCGCGTGCTTCAATTGGACTCAACTGTTTTAATTATTGGTGTCACAGGAATAAATTGACACTCAATGCTAGTAAATGCTACACTATTACCTACGCTAAACTCAATTATAACTTGATTTCGATTTATTATGTTTCTGATACGCCGTTAGCTAGGGTTGACAAAATTCGCGATTTGGGTATGTTTTTGATGCATCTTTCACGTTTACTGAACATCTCAATTTTGTAATTCCTAAAGACTATTCGATGCTAGCCGTTATTAAACGGAATATCTCGGAGTTTAAGGACCCATATACTAGAAAACTATTGTACAACTCCTATAATATGTAGTCCTTATTACGAAGTTCATAATAAAAGAATTGAACGCGTTTCAAAAAAACTTTTCTGAAACATTGTCTATCTGATCTTAAATTCGACTTCCCCCTACCTCCTTATGCTTCCAGGTGCAAATTAATTAATTTACACACATTGCAGAGAAGAAGAGTTATATCCGCAATTACTTTTATTTAGGATATTGTTAATGGCTCCATCGATTGATGCTCTTAGAGTCTTTGAACTTTCATGTGCCACCTAATAATCTGCATCGGCATAATATGTTTACCTACCATTGAAAATTTTAAGTCCAATTATGCATTCAATGATATTAATACGTTATTATAATAATCATTGTATTGATTTTTTCTTAACTCGGCTTTGCTTTAAGAATCTTTTATTTTCCTTATTGTAAGTTAATTTTTTTTAAATTGTATTAGACACTTTTGTTTGTAGCTAGTCTGTAAGATTCTTGTTAATCATAGACTGAATAAAGAAATTCGAAATAAATACGAAAATAGCAGAAGGAGGTATTTGAGTTATCACAAACAAGCTGAAGAAAGATGAATTAAATCTGGGTTTGCCAGATTTTTTTTGCGCGAAATCAGTCCCTTAAACTTTTTCTTGCAAGTACACATTTAACAATATTATGGTATAAACATAAAATGTATTTCAGAAAAAGTAAAGATCTCATTCATTTTAACATGAGTGTACGCATTAACATGTAATATAAAATACCCTTATAATATCATTGTACACAGGAGCCAATAAATTACTTAATATTTATGACATTTTTGAATAGCAATAATAAGATCATTTCCACTTTCAGTGTCTAAATAGTCAAAGAATTGTTTCGATTTCCTTTTAAAATTATTTTTATTTAAGGTGGATTAATTTTTCTAGTTCCGAACTTTTTTCTTCCAAGTGGTTGTTGTTGTATTTCTTTCTTTGTGAGAAGAAAAATTCTGAACTAAACGATGAATGCGCCTTTAATTTGGAGTTCACTTTCAAAAAATCTAACTAGAAGTCGATTTCTCTCTTTGCGCCAGGAAGCAACGTCAGCCCTTTTTTTGAATAAACGATACTACAACATATTATCACAACTGGTACACAACGACTCGGCGATATGCACTTAAAACGATTGCTTTTTCTGTTGTATTAATTTCTTGTGCATACCAAACATTATCTAAAACATGTCAACTATAATTAAATTATTTTTTTCTCACTTTTTACAGTACAGTTTAAGGAAGTTCCAACCATGAAAAAAAAATAGGAAGGTAGAACCGCTGAGAGGAATTTTTCGAATTCTTGACGTTTGCAAACAATTAAATTTTTAAATTTTATAAACAAACTCACACACACATTCTCATTTTCAATCTCAAACAACATCAACTTTGAACAATTCCTTTTTTTTTACTCTCAATTTTATATGATTTTAAAATGTTGGCAAACCTCAAAAAAAATCATGGCCGACGAATTGAGAGAACGGTTTAACTTGCCATGTTTTTATCATGGTCCCAACATTACTTAAAAACCTAAAACATTGTAATATTACACAAACACGAGTAATTTTTAAGCGCAAAACAAAACAATTCTCATATTCAAAATGTATTTCTTCATGATCCAATGACCGGATCTAAACCAAATTAGTATGGGACTACCTCTTAGATGCCACCTTTCCTTTAAAAAATAATTATATAAACTGGTCCATTGTAGTAAACATTCATAGGGAAAAGTTACCAAACACCGAGTTACCGAGTACCAAGCTTGGTGGGGAGCTCCTATTACAAATTTGTATTCTAAGAATTGAAAATTCAGTAGAAATCAGTGCAAATTTTGAAAAATCAGGACATTCGCGCACTGATTGATGAAATGAATAAAATCAGTATGGGAGTTGAAAAATCAGAACTGTACTGATAAAATATGTACGTCTGGCAACAGTAATTGAACCTAAAGAATTATAAAGGCCAATCATACAATAATGCATAAAAAAATTTCAAAAAGTAATGGTTCCTTGTGTTAGAAATTCACTTAGCTTGGAACTAGAGATGGGCGGGGGCCTAATTTTTTTTTTTTGGCCCGGCCTGGTACGAGCGTAGAATACATATTTGAAAACCCGGACGTAGAAAATATCAGTGGAACCCTGGACGGCGCGACGCAACCTCCTTAGGTACGGATTATATGGAATTGCACCGAATATATTAACTTAAACGAAATAAAATTATAGTTAAAAAACTAAAAACACGCTTTTTTTACAACAAGATCTAAAAAGTATAAAATAATTGATATATATAGCGATTCCGTTTAAGAAGAATAGGAAGTACGCTAACTTAATTTCATTTAACTTTTTTAAATCAACTAAAAATATGATTAAAGTGATTGGCCCGTAGTCATAGACAAAATATACTCCACTGTAAAGTTAGTTGCAGCTTTTTGACATAATTTTCAATGGGATATCTGTAAAAAAAAACTGCAAGAAAGGCGCTTTAATGCTGCGCCTTCTGAACCTACCCAATGGGTTGAGTTGAGCGCAACCGTTGCTAAAAAATATTCAGTGATAGGAATGCGCCTTCTAAGCGGGTTGATACATTATCTGTCAAATTCAAAACATACAACATGTTGTCTCAAATAATCAGAAAAATATTCGATCATCTAACTCGCAACTGTTTTTTTCACCTTTTGGCAAGTATAATGCCGGATTCGGATTCGCAACAAAAACGTTTAGAAAGGTTTACGATATTCCTAGGGTCTGAACTTTTTTCAAATTTTGTGGGCCTGTGTGATTCAGGAATTCAAATTCCTACTTCTCGCAATTATTTTATGAGAAAGTGAAAATAATGCACATTTGAAATCTAGAAGGAAGAGTTTTAATTCTTGCGGATAAAGGAAAACTTTGGTAAGGTTCAAAAAGAGTGTAAATTTTCCTTTTAACAACTCCTCTTAAGTAATATTGTTTTTCTACTTTAAGTCACAACGCAGATAGTTTTAGCTATCCCATATAGTGAATTGGCAAAATTAGGGGAGCTATCGCAGAAAAATGATATTTGGCGTGCTGCTTCAGAATATATAAAGTAAGAATTTAGTAAATTTAATTTAATTAAAACGCAAATTGTCAGCGCCTGTAAAATCATGTCCTTAAGCTCTGCGGCAAATTTCGTTCGGTGTAAGGACATGACTACCTCCCACATATCCTTTTTCTCGAAAACTAGATTTTAGCTACATTTGTGATCAGAATGTACTTAAAACTAATAACTTATAAACTTACACTTTTTAAATCTTTGGCAAATTTTGTTTCATTTGGTAACCTCCCTTATGAATTTTAGTTATTAAAAAATTGTATAATTCAATAATTTCTTTAAAAAGGATCTAAATAAAGTTTGCTTATAATTTTGCTCAATAAATAAGATAACTTATTTCAAATGTCATTTACAAAGTTGTCTTTTAAAATGCATATCTCAATTTCTTTAAATTCATAATTTTTCTTGTGTTTTTTTTTTTGTTTTTGTGTAGACTTAAGTGATGATAGTTCCGGACACGACAACGATAACAAATGAGCCATTAATTCTCTCGTAATTTTTCTGGTATGGGAAAATGGCACATTCCTTTTATTTTTATAACTGGCTTATCAGACTTATTCGAACCAACACCCTAGAATAAAGTAATAATAAATAGTGAAATTCTTAAAACTTTTTTTGGTATGTTATTACCTATTGACAAGTTCAAGTATTCCGAAACAACACAACCATGTAGTAAAACCTTATGAACCGTACTTGGCATGGCCGGGAATCCGCAGGATAAAATTCTCAATACCAATTATGCCAAAATTATCAATACCGTCATTTTGTTTTGATTTATTTTTTTTGTTACATTAGTTAATATTTTTTGTCTTTGTCAAATTAAAAAATTAGATGTTTAAAAAAAAAATAAATTTCCAATCTCCGGCAGAAAATTAAATTTTTTTACTAATTTTTATTTTATTTTTTTTGATTTCTTAACGAAGTATTTAAATAAAGAAAATGGCCTTTTGCATTTATCTCTTTTGTAAAACTTTGTGAAATTATAGGGTTTCCGCCAAAAAAATTTATTTTTACATCCAAATTTCCGGCAGGAAAATCTAGAACTTCTTCACAGATTCTATTAAAGAACTTCAAAATGTACCAAAAAAAACAAATAAAAACTTGGATATTTTTATTATTTTTTTATTTCACTCTACGTAACTTTAGCAATTTTGGAAATTCCCATAAAAAAATCTCGAAAGTTTTCGATAGCACATAAAACTTTTCCATACAAAATATTTAGCAAAAATGATTTCTGTTCATATAGTAGTAAACAAAACTATTAAGTTTCAAAGTAATATACTAAACATTTTATTTTTGAAAATTTTTTTTGTAACACAGTAAATGTAATTTTCTGTTCAACAGTTAATTTTGCCGATGGGACAGGACACTGTGCGCCGGCCTTCGAAGAGTGTAATTAAAGAACCTCCTCCTAGTTATATAATTGTATTTTTTCGGTTACCAGGCTAATTTATCTAAGAAAATTTTAAACATTATTGGTGTAAGTATATACTCAACGATTTTTATTAACAGATATACATATGTATGTATGTTCCTACATCGTGTTAAAGTTATAGTAGGGTGTCGATTTCTAGTCATTGAATAACCCGGTATGTTTGGTAGGTGTCGATGTCGATGCCAAGTTTTATCACTCAAAAACGAGGTGCTTCATCAACATACCTATTACATACAAATATACATACGAATGTGCCAACTGGAATTGAGAGACACACTGTACACATATGTATGTATAAGCGTATGAAACTCGTGGCGCCCAGGGCTGCCAACTATACTTAGCTATGAAGTGCCATATTGAGGATAAAAAAGTGTCAAAATGTGCCAAATAGAAAAATATAAGTGCCAACAAGGTATCATTCTTTTTAATTCTTCCCAAAAGTCCAATGCCAAAGTACGATAAACCAGTTGTATACACTAAAGAAATTAGAAAATTTTAGTTGAGAAAAAGAAGTTCACGCAAAGGATTTCATAAAAATGTACTCAAATTTTACTATTTTTCTAAATTACCATTTTGGCACTTTGTGCCAAATTGAAAAATTAAATGCAATTTGAAGTAAAATAGGGTAAAAAATTGCGCAATCTGAGCCAAGTTGGCAGCCCTGGTGGCGCCTAAATTGCACCGGTATTTAAATGTGTTGTTTGAATATTTGAATGAACAAGTGAAGGAGCGAACAAATGCAGGTGAGCGACATTTGTTTGCGCATACCTGCATATGCACAATGTGTGTACGTTCATAGTATATAAACTCCGGTGGTTATTTGCATTCATACACATTAGAGGGCTGCATGAATTAATTCAAAACGGCTCATGAATTATTCATATACAAAACGAATGAATGATTTTGGCTTAAAATTTTTTTTTTTTAATTTAAGTGAATACCGGTATAAGTGTCGACATTACAATATTCAAACAAAGTGAAAATAAATTGAATTGAAATAAATGCCAATTTTTTTTATGAATATCCGAAAATATTTTTGCTGTTCACATATGCACAACCATACATATGTATGTGTGTATGTATTTCTGCGCTCCTGGTCCAATATGAACAAACTTGTTTGTAGAAAAAACTTTTACCGAAATGAGTTAGAATGATTTGAATGCTTTGAATGTATTTCATTCATTCATTCACATTCTTCCATTTGAAGGTAAAAAATTTAAAACAAAATGTATATTAATAACTTACAAAATTTCAAACGGTGAGTGTTTTGTATGTGAAGTTAAATATTCAAATCACTGTACTCTGTTTGGCTAGAAGTTTGAATGAATTCATGCAGCCCTCTAATACACATATACATTCCCTGTGACGAAACGCACTAGTGCAGAACTGGTTCAGTACTGGATCATTTAGAACTATGACTAGTATGCCTTAATTCTCTTTAGCATGCTAGCAACTGGCGAATTTAACATTGCGATGTCCCACGAAGTGTCAATTGTACCCCCCTACATCCGTTTTCCGATATGTAGTTCCGAACCAGTACTAAATTCGACAGATGGTATCTAGTTCGCTTTGTTCCGAATTAGTTCAGAGTATTTTTGGTGTTCTCATGGTGGAGACTTTAAATTATTTTCACAGAAATGTGTTTTCAATTTGTTTAAAGGAATGTCATTCAAATTGAGCATTTGAATACATTCGACTGTAACTGAGAGTGTACAGAGAGGTGCTGGCTTTATAGTATACAGTCCAGGAAGTCCCAAGATGTTAAAGTTTTGATACAAATTGTTGGTTTGTTTTACCAAACCATGAAAAAGCATCCGTGAAGTGCCTAATGAAAACGTATTTGAACGAAAAAAACGACAAACACATATCTACATTTAAATAAACAAGCCCCCGCTGCTGTCACCTTAGATATGGATTTGTAGTGAAACATTTTTTTATTCTTGGGCACTTATCACATTTTCCGGGACTGTTTTGGACTTAGCAAATTTGGTTATCACTGAACAGAAACGGTTAGAAATAAAATAGGAGTTAGATGCTTTAGAGAACGATGCATTTTTGAATCGGTAGTCGTCTTGTTACTTTCCGTCTGCTTCGTTTTCGGCGATAAAGATCTAGTACGGAACTAGAAGTATGGCTCACTTGTGCGGGTTTTCTCTGCAGGGTCCTTATAAACCAATATACCTACATACATACATGTCCGTCATCCATTGTCAAATTTGGTTTGGAGACAAACCCGTTACGGCGTTGTGTTATCTTCAGCGTCATTTTTCGTTGTCGCCGGTCGTCAGCTGTTGCAAATAAATAAAATTGTGTTAAAAATGTTTGCCCTTTAATCAAATGAGGGCAAGAAATATAATTTTACTTGCAACTATTGATATGAAATATTAATTTATCTGTCGTTAATATACTAATTTAGTGGCTAAAGCATTCTCTGCCAAGCTTCATTGTAGAAAGCATACTTTTAACGTGCGTACGCAACGCCAAAGTTGTCGGTATGTGGCTTTAGCCTGATTGTTTTAATTTTTCAAACAATCATTATTTTGTACAAAATTTTTAATTTTTATATAAAATTTTTATAAAAAATGGAAATATTCATTACTTCTCGATCAGATTGTTTACTCGTGCATTTATTATCAATCCTTATTCTATAATACATTATTTAAAAGAAAAGAAAACACGGAAACTTGCGCGGAGTCGCTAGTAATTATTATTTCTCGCTCCTGCCATGGGTGATTTTGCTTTCATGAAAAAATAAAATTTATTTATAAACATAAGCATAGATTATTTAATACAATATTTTTTGAAGTTGCATACATAAATATGTAATATGTTCGGGATTTGTAATTTGCAGTGATGGCAAAAATAGAAACTTCATTTTCTTGCCCGGTATTGGCTATATTTAATTTTTTTTAATAATTAATATTTTTTGTAAATATCTAGCTCATTATATGTACATATAACACCGTGCGATAGTAAATTTACACACCAAAATCAATATATTCGCGAAACCATAGGCCAAATATAGTAAAATTGCTTGTTTAGTTTTTTACTCTGACGTCAGTAATCCAAAAATGATTTAAAAAATTCAGTGAAATGTGCTTAGAAAAGAAGTATGGGTATAAAATTAATGAGGAAATCCTCCAGAATTTAAACAGATTTAAATTTCAGGTGCAGAAGGGTTGGCAAATATTGAAAATGTCATGTAAAATTTGATCCTTGAAATTTTGCAATATTTGATTTTGAAAAAATTATATGTTAAGGACTTATAAAAACTCGATAATATCCTCGAATTTCGTCCTTCTAAAATTATCAGCTTAAAAAAATTACGTATTCATCCTTGTTCCCTTTTCATTTGGTACCCATATTTTTATTCTACATTGTATTGAATTTTTTAAATAATTTTTTGCATTTATCATTTCTTTGAAATTACAAAGTCCTTTAAAATAAGTCCCGACGTCAGGAAGAAACAATAAAAACGCCACTTTAAATATATTGTATATTAAAACGTACTTTTATTTTATTTATTTTACGAATGTTTGCCATGTGTACAGTGTGCAGAGGCGTGCGCACATACAAATCTACAATAAGTTAAATATATATTCACGCTAGCTATGCAATCAATTAGTTTTTAAAGTTAATGAGAGCTAATAAGCATTTGAGATTATATAGATTATATTAATTCATATATTTATGTAGTGTATTTACAAGCTCAACGGCGTTCGAGCAATAAGACAAGCGGAAAGCCAAATCGAAAGTGATTATAAAGGAAAATTAATTAAACTGATACAAATGTTTGTATGCATACATTCTTAAAAATAAATTTTCCAGTAAAATACAAACCAGTAACTATTTTATAAATTAAGTAATTATGCGCATTAAAAATTAACACTAAATGTTTTTTTTCATAAAAAATGCTCTTCATGCAAATAAACGTGAGCTGTAATTACTTTATATAATCAAATAATATTTTCAGAGTCAATTGAAAAAATAATAATTTATCTAAGTAACTATGCATGCAATAATGTTGCCCTCGTGCTTTAATAAAATAAATCGTATTGTTTTCGCAACACGAAAGTGATTTGAAACCAAGGGAAAAAATTAAAATTTGTTGACCCTCACTGTGTACCCAAAATTAAATTCAAATGGACAAATGAACAAGTTATAGGCCGTACATTTATAACACGTGCCATAAAAAATAGTTCAAAATGTATGTATCTACTAGGGATGTTGCGAATGTGGAATTTTAGACATCCGCGGATGCGAATGCGGATGCGGATGTTCAAAAGCTAACATCCGCGGATGCGAATACGAATGTCAAATACAGTGAAAGCTCCCATATGCGGTTACCTTTTTTGTCTGCCTATTAGAGATGTCTGCTTATAGGAATTTCGTAAAGACTAAAATTAAAATTCATACTTAAAAAATTGAAAATGCGGGTTTCTAAATTAAAATAATATTTATTCTTCAATAGACAGAAACAGGGTGAATTAAAAATGTATTCATGGCGTTTTCTTGCTACCGACAAATCTCATTGCCCATTGAACACGTAAAGGCAACACTTTTTCTAGAAGAGAAAATATTTTTGAATATGGACTATGTTCTTGTGTACATATACATATGTAGAAGCGCAAGAGTCAACATTTGACTGAATAACAAAACAAAATTTACCGCTTGTTAGAGCTTCGCGTCCGCTTATAGGAGAGTTTTTTTCATAACTTGACATTTTTGAGTGTCCGCGTCCGTTTATCGGAAAGTCCGTGTATGGAAAAAAACCAAAAATTGTTCTTTCCCAAGAATATGTCCGCTTATAGGAGCGTCCGTCTATGAGAAGTTTCACTGTATTTTAAGAAATATTTTTTGGTGAGTACATTAGGTGATTTAGGTAAATAAAAAATGGAAAATTTAGTAATATTTAATATTAAATTAAAAAATTGGAACATTGTATTTAAGAAAGAGTAATTTTGCTGCTTTTTCGGGTTACAGCCTGTTTCCTAACGGGTCGTAAACCAAACCTACGCCATTAAATAACTACTCGCTCGAGGCGACAAACTTGAAAAACTTGAAACTTTACAAAATTGTAAATTTTTTTTCGATTGACGCTGACGAGTTGAGAGGACTTCAGTTACTTTTTTTTGCGGTTCAATAATTCGGGAATTGCATCGTATGTATCCTCTTGACTTTCATCTACACAATCTAGCATCATGGCAAGATCGCCGTTTAAACACCGTTGTGTTCCAATTGGAGAAGCAATTCTTTTGGTTGTTTCAGAATTTGGAGAACATGTTACGTCATCAGCGTTTTTCGATTTTAGTTTTTGTAATTAATTTTGAATTCTGTCTTCTGTGACTGGTTTAAAAAATATGTGTTTATAGCGTCGCGACGTTGTGAATTGGTGGATATGGCTAATAAATTGTTATTTTGTAGGAATGAAAATTTCGAAGAAAATTCTGTTTTGAAAGTCGTGGCTGCCAACAGAATTAGTTTAAAATCTTGTTATTTTGTTAAAAATGTACCCCGTTTTTTATAATAATTTCAATTATTGGAATCACGGACGACAAAGGTCTCAGATTTGCTTAATTCCCGGGTGACCTCTTGGAAAGGTTCACCTGCAATGAATAGCTTGTAATTAGTTTTTTTTATTAGTTAGCTGAGCTTGGCCTTTTCTAGTTTCAGGCAGTCACAATTAATTACTCACCGCTGTCGGTACCATAAGCCATCAAATCCGTTTAGTTGTTCCATTCCATGCGCTCAATGTATTTTGATATTTTTTGAGGCACTTGCACAATATTCGCATTCGCAAAAGCTCCGCATTGATTATTGCGAATGCGAATGTTAAAATTTATGCGGAAGTTCCGCGGTTGCGAATGCGAATATTCGCAACAACCCTGATATGTACATATAAATCCACACAGATTGCTGAACAGACGGCAGCACATGTGATTTTAACATATATATGTATATGTAATACTTTCTATATTAGCAGTAGCGTAGGCCGAAAATCCACTTTTTTAGAATGTTGATTGGTAATAGCAAAAATATGGTTTATTATGCTCAAAAAGATTGCATGCAAGATTAAAATTTTTGGTCAATATATTAGGCTCGCCCGAGTCCACCAAAGCTTAGGTGGTAAAAAAAAAATTTCTTAGCTTATTTCGGTTCTCTACAATAATGGTCCATATACCAATTTATGTAGGAATAATACTTTCGAAGATAATTGCAATTTTAGTAAACAAATTTGTTAATTAATTTATCTACTTATTAATTTAAATTTTTTGAGCACAGTGAACTTTGATGGACTTGGGCGAGCCTAGGGTATGGACCAAAAGTTTTAATCTTGCACACAGATTTTTTTAGAAGGAATAAGCCATATTTTTGCTACTAATCAAAATTCTAAAAAAAAACGGATTTTCGGCGGATTAAAGGAGCGCAAATTCGGTGTTGGATTTGTGGTGGGAGAGAGACTCCGTCGTTGAGTACTGTCGTTCACCCCGGTGGACGAGCGTCTAACTACAATCCGCATCAAAGCGAGATTCTTCAACATCTCGCTAATCTGCGCCCATACCCCGTTGGAAGAGAAGGACGAGGCGTCCAAGGATCTCTTCTATGAGCGCTTGGATCGTTCATATGAGCGCAGCCCCCGACATGATATCAAAATTATGCTTGGCGACTTCAATGCCAGTGTGGGAAAGCAAGGGACATTTGGAACCACCATCGAAAATTTCAGCCTCCACGACAAAACGTCCGACAACGGAATGAGGCTGATCAACTTCGCCGGGGCCCGAAACATGGTAGTAGGCAGTACTAGGTTCAAGCGTAAGAAGATCCATCAAGTTACGTGGCTGTCTCCAGATCGAAAAAACGAGATACCAAATTGATCATGTTGTGATTGACGGAAGGCATGCTTCCAGTGATTAGGCGTACGCACACTCCGAATGCCCAAACATCGACTCGGACCACTTTCTTGTTGCAGCCAAGAAACGCACTCGCCTCTGTGCACCAAAAA
>NW_023462097.1:0-21138 GCF_013731165.1 Rhagoletis pomonella | reverse complement strand
GTGAAAAAAAAATGTACTGAGCTATAACTTTACATTACATAAAAAAATCGCTCATTTAATAAAGATTTCAGAAAGGTGCCACACTTACTGTTTTGAATAGAAAAAAAAGTTATAGCCGCTTTTGTGGGTAAAGGACTGAGACACGCTAGAATGTATTTAATAGATTTAAATTGAATTTGCTCTTGTTACCGTCAAATGACATGCTAAATAGTACAAAGGTACATAATTACTTGCTTCTGACATTATTTTATGTTACTTACCGGAATTCGGACTAGAGTTTATAACAAAGGCTATATCTATCAATATTTTGTGTGAAGGATGGGTTCACGTGAAATAAGATATACATGAGATGTTTGAAGAAAAATTTATTAATTTATTGATAAAATATGCTCAAATTGGCGACCTTCTACTCTAATACAAGCTCGGCACCTTTTAAGAAAAGACGCTTTTAGAGATCTTAAACTCAATTGGGCTATCTCAGCAGCAGCTCCATTTATTTGTTCCCGCAAATGCTCTTCGTTTTGAATTGTTTTTGAAAAAATTTTGTCCTTAAGACAGCACCAGTAGAAAAAATCTAATGGATTCAGGTCTGGCGATCGAGCGGGCCACGTGATTTGCCCGTATCGTCCAATCCATCGGCGAGGATAAGTTTCGTCTAAATGAGCCCTTACTTCACGCCCGTAGTGAGCAGGGCACCCGTCATTTTGCAGCCATAGTCTTGCTTTGACCAGGGTTTGAACCCAGGTGCTGCGGAGTGGAAGCGCGCACTGCTTAACACTACACCACAGCGGATATAGAGGTATACGGTATGAAAAATTCGATATGTATGGGCGATGCCACGCTTCCTTAATATATCGAAAGTATGCAGTAGGTGTCCAAAATTTCAAAAAATCGGTACAGCCGTTCGCGAGATCACCTCTTATAAAAAGAAGGAGCTGCTCTTTATATAATTAGTTTAAGCAATACAGAACAACGCCGATTTTTATGCGGCAAATGTTAAAGCTATTTTTGATACGCTTTTTTGTGCTGATAAGAATCCGTAAGTATAAAGCTTCCATCAGCTCCAGATTTTGAAAAAAATGTGGTGAAAGTGACAAAAAATCACGTTTTTTGCAATATTTGAGAACCTCTGAGGAAACGAAAGGTAATAGAACCTTCTACTTAGGCTTAAATTAAAGCCAGAACAACAGACCACTATCCCTGAAAATACTATTCCCGCACCTTGCACTGATGTTCACGTATACTTTTTATCGTCCAACAATAAAATAATACTGGAAAATTATGCAATTGAAAAAATGGTGTAAAAATCAGTGTTAGCTGTTCAATAAATGACTATAGGTGACCTTAGGGTGAAGGTGCAGGAATGGTATTCTCAGGGATTGAAGTCAGGAGTCCAGGCATTAATTTAAGCCTAAGTGGAAGGTTCTATCACCTCTTGCATAATTTCGATAGGTACTCAAACTTCCCAAAATCAGTTATTCCTGTTCAACAAATGACTATAAGTGACGATCTAGTAAAGATGCAGGAATTTGCAAGGATAGTATTCGAGATTTTTAGCTTTAAACAAAGCCTAAGTGGAAGGTTCTTCCACCCTTTCTTTGACCTCGTTTTTCTTAAAATCTGGGGCTGATGGAGACTTTATGCTTACGAATTCGTAACCAGCACACAAAAGTTCGGCAAAAATAGCGTTAACATTTGCTGCATCAAATTATTTCCCATATTTGTTGGCCTGTGTAATAGTATTGTTAAACAGCCAATACCTGCATGTTTGCGCCGCCTTTTCGAACTGTAAAACAATGACTCGATTCTATTTGGAATAGATCGGTATCTGGTCCATCTATCAGAAAAATATCCTATATGTTAACCCAGCCAATAAGTTACCTACGGGCAAAATTTCAAGCAAATCGGACCATAAATTAGACTTTTTCGAATAGATCGGTCCCTGGCCCACT
Source organism: Rhagoletis pomonella (assembly GCF_013731165.1). NCBI lineage: Eukaryota > Metazoa > Arthropoda > Insecta > Diptera > Tephritidae > Rhagoletis > Rhagoletis pomonella. Next base: position 19,186 of record NW_023462097.1, on the reverse strand, counting down.
TAACGGAAAAAATTGATCCTATATGCTAATCTAGGCAAAAGGCTACCAACGAACCAACTGAATTATTTTTTTGCGCCAACTATCGGAAAAATTAAAACTTTGTGCACTCCTTCTTCTAAACACATTTCCAAAAAAAGCAGCATTATATTCGAATCGGTTATGAAACATAGGAGAAAATTGTTCCCAATGAATTTCACAATTATCCGAATCTTTCTAAGCTTTCGTCGAAAAAAAATTAAAAGTTTTCGCGTTCTTGAGGATTTTTCCGAGTTTTCCACTTAGAATTTTCTATTTTTCCTTTCGAATGCCATTCCGAAAGAATTGCACACAATATTCCATACAAAAAAATCAATTTTCAATTTTTCCAATTTCGCGACTTTCCCGGATGGTTTTCCCAAAAATTTCTTCTCCTGGCAATTACGAACAACTAAAAAAATGTTTAGCCAAATCGGCCAAACCGTTCTCAATTGATGAATTACTATAAATTTTTCACACCATTTTTATATATATGTGTAGATTAGGGTTGCCAAAATATCAGGGAAATTGGGATCCCGGCATTTCGGGATATTTTTTAGGTAATTTATCCCGGGATTCAAATTGAGTCATAAATTTTATGAATATGAGTAAAAATTCAATATCTGAAAGCATTTAAACATACCATTAAATAAAACTATTGAAAATTTACAATAAAGTGATTGTAAAACTCATATATCGCTAGCTCAGAGTGAAAAGTTGCTAACTTCACTTTAAGTGAAAAATCATATTTTGATATAGGAGGCTAGATAAATTAATATTGCATCGTTTCGAAAAGGGGAAAGGTCCTTGTTTTATATTTTCTCGTTTATATTCAATGAAAGGAAAATTTGCTAAGGCCAAAAAAAGCTCCGAAAATTTGATAAGGCTAAAAAAGTTCGAAATCTTTTAATAAAGATCGAATCCCTCTGATTCGTATGGAGTTTTGCTTTAAACAGGCAAAATGTTGTATTCAAAGTTTTGCGAAATACTTGAAGGCAATGGCTATACGAAGTTTTTTCCTCTCCTGTACAATTTTTAAATTGGGACTTATCAACTTTGCACTCTACGCTAGCGATATTTATTTATTCAATCAGACAAATTTTAAAGTAAAACATTTTTTTAATTGTATTTAAAAAACCATGTGATTGAGGAACGTATAAATCACAAATAATAATTTAAATATCAGGTACTTTTGAAAGTAGCGATTAATAAAAAAACATAAAACAAAAATATACAAAAACAATTTCTCTAAACATGTTTATTCTACTCTATAAAGAAATGGCGAATGGAGAATTTTTGGCCATTTTTTTCCCAATTTACTAGAAATTTTGAGGGTGTACGAGTCAAACGGATCTCAGAATCGGATTCAGCGGGTAGAAATACATGTTGGTAGGTGGGTCTGGTTAAAAACACACTCTCCTTTTTCCGGTGTTGTTATTATTGCACTTAAAATGTTTTCATAAGAGCAGCAAAGCATTCAAAGCGGAGTCTTCTAAGCTTGACCTGCAGTTTTTACATACAAAACCTACTGATGAAAAACATATTTCGGCATCAACACTTTTAGGCTGAACTGGCAAAAGGCAGACATAATCCATTTGAAGATAATGACCCCTATCTCCTCCATTACAAAATATTTGAACTTTCTTTACCAGCACGTTTCTCGTTTTTCGATTTGAGGAAGTTTTGTGCAGATTGATCAAAAAATTATCTAACTTTTCCTTAAAACTCTCTGTTTCGTTTACATTAGCGACGCTATGAGTAAATTCATTGAAATCTTCTTCCAAAAAGGCTCAGACTGCAATTTAGAAGTACAGTTTCAAGCTTTTTGTTAATTGCAGTCACAACGGCATTTTACAAAAATCATACTTCAAAATTCATAAACATATTCTTAATATCAATTCGATATTTCAAAATTTTCGGGACGTCAAAAACACCGGGATTCCGGTATCCCGGGATTGGCACCCCTAGTTTATACCCATATTGCGATATTTAATTTACCTTAGCAAAGAAATTAAATTAAAACAGGTGACAATCTCCAAAAAAATATTTCTGGCGGTAAGTCTTCTTAAACCTCTTTCTTTTGACTGCCATATTGCAATCTTTACTTTACCTTATCAATTTACCTAAACTGAAATTTTAAAACAGGTGGCAATTATCTAATTTTTGTCTCTCTATATTTTATGCTAGACCTCTAGCAATACATCGCTGAAAACTGCATTCAATTCCATGCATTAGTTTTCGAGTGATGCGCGTACAAACATACAGACAGACACAAAAAAATTTTTAAACAGTTTTGATTTGGCTTCTATTGCTCTAATAAAGACTCCCCATGTTAATTTTTTTTAAGTATTTATCTATAACGTACCTCTAGGCATTTTATTACATGTATAGATGAGTTCAGCTCAATAACAACTTTCCAACCATCAGCACTCTGCAACGGTGAAAATGGACAAATCTGCACAAATGTACAAATCGTGTGATCCTTGCTTAAGATGTGTTTTATTTTAACAATGTATAAGGTTAGGACAATTAAAATATACACGTGCGGGCCTGGGCTTTTTTTAGTGGCCATGCCCATATCTGCTCCGTACTATTTGCATACAAAATTATTCCGATTGATCCAAATCTAAATTTTGCACACATTGTATACTGAGCTTTTTCAAAGCACATTTTGATGATTTTGAGTATATTGGAAAATCTTACTTTACAGAAAATAAATATTTTAAATAAAAAAAATAAATATCAATTATTTTTAGGTGGAAATATGTGGCATATTTACGGTGACCATAAATATTGATTCAAAATGAAGGACAATTTTTCAAAAATATGCCTACATATATTTACGTAGTATAAAAATATCAAAAGAGTATTTATGATTCTAAATTCTTAATACATTTTAAACTTTAAAATGATATCGATATTAATCTTTTTTATACATGAATATTTATGAAAGTATAGTAAAACATATTATAATTACAATGGCTTACTCGAAAAGTGAAAATCTTTAAAAGATTATTTTATAGCCAAATTTTGAGTCGTTCAAAACGAAAACAATACCCCTTTTTTTGGTACTTTTCGCAGTTATTTGTCAAAAATCGACGTCATGAATCGACGTAAACGACGAGTTACAAAGTGCCCTTTACAAAAATATATAATTTGTGCAGATTGCGCTCCATAGCATCTACATTTCTAATCCGATTTTCATTATCTTTGGCTCACAATTTACTGTAATGATATATCTTCTTTATCGAATTTTTAAAGTAATGAAAAAAAATAATCAAATGAAGCTGCGTATTTGATTGAAAATCTCACTTTTTTCGACTTTGACGACGAAATGCAAATGGTCGCCTGTGGCACTAATAATTTTCATTGAAGTCGCCACAAGTCATATATTTTGGTAAGAGGCACATCAATACCCTTCGAGCTGTAAGTCGTTTACGTTGATTGCGAGATTTTTCCATGAGATATTGAAGAAAAGCTACGAAAAGTACCGAAAAGCACTTTTTTCAAAAAATCCATCCATTGTCCGATAATTTTAAAATAACGAATAAAATGCGGGACAAATGCAGGACACTTGGAATAAATTAGTACATTTTCAGATTTTTTAGGTTTGAAAAACTACGCAGGACCTACCTTTGAAAAACAGTACGGGTCTGCAAAAAACATAACGGATGGTCACCGTAGGCATATTGAATGATTATACTGTACGGAAAATCTAAAGGTTTAAATGACACAAGAAAAACGCCGAAATATGGAAACCAAATCTTGCGTCGTAGAATACTAATCTGTATACGGTTTTTCTGAATCGGGTTATTTCACCAAGATATTTTCATGTAAAGTTGGTATTGTGAATAAAAAGAGAGTTAAACTTTAACAAAAATCGACGGTTGAATATAAAAGCTGTGAATGGTCTTATTAAAATACGCAATGGTTTTTTTTCTGAAATATGAGCTGGAAGTAATCTTACTCATACACTTGGCTTATTGGTTAATTAAAAATTTTTACCTTGTAATATTTTTAATTTTTTTTTCTACTCACAATGTAAACTTATGTAAAATGGATATATTTTGAGAAAATTAATTGGTCTAGAAAAACGGTATACACATCGGTAATCTACGTCCCAACGTTAAGTTTAATTGCCTCGGCGATTTTTTGTATAATTTAAGCATCCCCAAAGTGAAATTTACAAATAACTTATATACGCACAATTTTTGAATTTTTGTTTTATGTTTTTGCATAAAAATTCGATGTGTACATAGTTATTACACTCCTCTGGAAAAATTGCGATGAATAAATTTGCATGGACAAATTCTAACTGTCGACCTTGACACTAAGTATGAACAGTTTTATTATAATCTTTGTAAATTATTTGCAAAGAGGACCGTATTATCGCATCACTTTCCGCCACAAAACCTTCTAAATTCAGCCACAAGAACCAAAAGGCTAAAACGTAAAAAGTGTATGTTGTGAAGCGATCTAGAATATATAATCTGCGCAGCATTCTTCTCGCCTTTGGAATAGTCGCTTCATCCTCGCCAAGTATGTATGTTCGCATGCCAATTATATATCCACGTATGTATTGTTCCCAATTTACTTGACTTAGTGACGTATCAAACAGCTCCTGATCAGTCTGACTTAAGTTATCGCTTAAACGTTGAAAATGGTCGTTGCGAAAGTCCCAGTCTTTAGTGGTGTAGTACTGTAATAAGTTAAGACCTGTTGATATCTTGTTTTGTACATGTATCATACTGAAACAAATAAAACATGTTTTTACATTTAATCTAAAGGATATGAGTTATAAAATTTACTTACAAGGGTTTTCGTCCAAAAATTGTCAAGAAAAAATCTATGAGATATGCTGGAATATAATGAAAGAAAATCACGCAGAAAAGATGATGATAGTAGCTCTTCTTTATTGATCCATCTGGGTACCACAATGCATAACTTAGCGGGAACTCATAGAAAAATCGTTTTCCAGTCTCGATGCTTTCACCCCAAGAAAAAAGTTCTTTCTTTGAAATACAGAGATTGTAGAATTCAATGGATTCTTTTTCTTTTGATTTACTACGGTTGTATCCTGCTACCAGCATCCCGTTGATGGCTTTATCCACTGGTATAACTGTCGATGAGTATTGGGGGTTGCAGTGCATTGAGCGAATAATGCCTCGTGCTGCTCCAATCATTAGACCGGTTGGCCCGTTAATGCCTTCTATCCAACCGGGCAGAGGTTCTTTGATAGCAGCGGTAACTGATTGTACATAGTATAAAAGCAATAAAATAGAGTTATATATTTATGAAAAGGGTGTTTTATTTTTTATTTTTTTACAAATTTGTACAATAGTTAATTATTAAACAAGCAAATGATCAGCAGCGCTAGCAACAAGGACCTTCGGATGTTTTAAGTCTACCTGACATAAAAGGAATATGCATTTCAGTTATTACGAAGTTTTTCCATTTGGGTTAGATCTGTACTCTCGATCCATTGTTTGCATTACAGTACGTGATATTATTATATCTTTACCTAATGTGACCGACCGTACTACTTTCGGGACTATATTTCTCTTTTTGAATCGTTGTACATTGTACTGTAAAGTCAAATGTACATATTTTTCGCAATATTTTGTATTACCTTTTAAGTCGATTTTTTTTTTAACTGATTCGAAAAATTCTAAAAGGATATCTCAGTTAAAAAGGGTAGGCATAGATCAACACCTTGATTCAATAATAGAAAGTTTTTGTAATAAAACAGTCTTCTCGCTCCCACACATAAAATCGACTCCTTTACTTGTGCTGAATGTTGCTCACTCTACAGTTTCTAGTTATATTAGTAGTAAATATACCTTGGCATCACCTTCGTTTGCGTAATTTTCTGGAACAAGTCTAGAATTGCGACCGTTTAACTATAAAATAACCAAAAGCGCCGATTGATAGAACTTTTTACGCTGATTTCAACGATACCAAATTTATTTGGCGCGGGTAAAAAACAAAGAAAATATAAGAGGTTTATTTGCTTTGTTTATTTATATTTTTTATTATCACTTAATTCTTAAAACCCAAAATTAGATCATGATAAAATATGTATATCGAATTAAAGATATTAGCATGTACTTTCTAAATAATATTTTTTTTTTACCATTAATCATGCAGTTTCTTCTAAAAAAGGTTATTTCATGAAAAAATAACATTAGTTCGTTTTTGAGTGGTTTTGGTTAAATATAGAAAAAACAATTTCAGTTATGTATATCAGCTGAAAGATAAATTGATTATTTTTATGGTGACGTTATTAGTTTTTAATCGGTTATGTGGTTCATAAGATATTAATATTTAAAAAAATCAAATAATTCAACTTTAACCTTCTAAAACGTCTTTATAGTTTACCTGCGCTTAATAATTTTGGCATGGTTGAAATGAGTCTAAAAAGTTCTATTGACCTGCATTTTTCGTTTTTGGATAGCTGAACGGTCGGTATTCCCTTTCGTATTTGTTCCAGGAAATGACGAATAACTTAAATTAAAAATCTGTATTTTTGCGTATTGTTTGGTATTTCCATTAAAAAAACCAAATATATTGCAAATTCACATAGAATTAAAAATACAAATTTTACTTCTAATTGTATACTTTGCGCACCTTTTAGTACCTTTTTACTACCGTTTTCGCAAAAGGCGATCACATTCTTCCCCTTTCTCCTACTTCCAAAATACAAATCTAGATAAAGGAGTGTCAGATTTACAAATTACATAGCCTTGTGTTATTGAATCATGCGATCGGTCGTAGGAAAAAAAGTGGCACAAACGCAGAAAAAGTGGTGTTATTGAATTTTCAATAACCGGAATAAAAGAAAGTGTGTAAAGAATATAAAATTTATTGATTTGCAGAGAATTTCAGTGTAATGTGGCTTTATTTCTTTTTTTTCATAGCAAAATGGCACCGAAAGCTCCTCTTTCCGAGTCAGAAAGGAAAATTGCTCTCAAATTGAAGAAGGAAGGCAAAACTATAAGAGATATAGCAAAAATTATGTGCAGAAGTAAGAAAACAATTCACAAGTTTTTGAAAAATCCACATGGTTTACCAAATAAACCGCGATTGGGCCGCCCGCCAAACATTGATGAAAGGACCAAGCGTCAAATTAAGCGTTTAGCGGTGAATAAATCCCTGAGTTCTGCCAAATAAAAGCTCAACTCTCTCTTGAGGTGACAAAATGTCGAGTTAAACCAATTTTAAGTTCAGACGATAACGTTAGATATGAAAAAATGTTGCCTGGACCACAGCTCAAGCAAAGCCACAAGCAAGCAAGACTACAGTTTGCTGAAAAATATAAGTTCTGGTTGCATGAATGGGATAACGTTATTTTTAGCGACGAGAAAAAATTTAACTTAGATGGACCCGATGGTAAAATGAAGTATTGGAGAGATATTCGCCGAGAGAGACAGACATGCCATGCAAGAAACTTTGGAGATGGCTCATTGATGGTATGGGCAGCATTTGGATATCAACAAGAATGAATTCCCAAATGTATGTTGAACTCCTCGACAATGTATTAATCAATTTTGGTGAAACTTTTTGGGGAAACGAATGGATTTACCAACAGGACAATGCCGCTATTCATGTTTCTAACATGACGAAAACGTTCTTTGAGACTCGAAACATAGAACTTTTGCAATGGCCAGCCCGCAGTCCGGATTTGAATCCCATGGAAAATCTGTGGGGACTACTTTCAAGCAACGTCTATAAAAATGGGCCCAATGGGTCATTATTGGGCTTAAAAAGGGCCATAATTGAAGAGTGGTCGAAAGTTAGCGAGTCTGCGCTTCAAAATCTTATTTCTTCAATGCCACGTCGTTTGAGTGAAGTTATAGCTAAGCAAGGAAGTAACACACACTACTAATTATATTACATTCACTACCAGTGTCATTTTTTTTTTTGTTTGTACCACTTATTATTTCCTTCGGGGTAAATACAATTTTGTTCTTTAGGTTTTAAACTTAATAATTAATAAAGTTTTTTTTACAATTCCGTATTATTATTCGATTGTTTTTAAAATAAAATAAAACTAATGAAATGCGTCCATTATTCTTTTGTGAAATGTTCAAAAGTGATTTGTACCACGTTTTATTTCCCCCAGGTATGATAAATAAAGAAAAATATTACCAATTTCGGTAAAAAATAGCAATGCGGCAACACTGCATGTGTTACATATGTACATACATACGTACGAGGACAAACAGCTGATTCCATACGGAAGGTGCGATCAGTATCGCTCTTTCCTTAAGCAAATGACGTTTGGCGAAACTTAACGAAATTTGATATTAAGCACATTATAGTTTCAGAATAGGATTTATGTGTATTCGCACGCTTGCATATTCATATTATAGTTAGCCCTTTAGATTTAACTCTCGTATGAATGTTAACAATCAAATAGTAGGGCGCGTGCGCGTTAACCGATGGTAGTAGCTAGCCGTGGGTAACACAGTGCGGCGCCGCGCCATTGCGCTGATACCGAGAGCTGAGTTACTGGCGCCGATACCGATTTTCCCAACTCTGTGACGCAATGGCGCCAGCAACACCGGAACACTAACAACACCGGGCGGCGCAAAGAACCAGCAAAGAACACACAAAAGCGAAGTGTCACTTGTAAAATGTGCAGCACAAGGCGAATTTTTACAAGGTGGTGTTGCTAAAATTAGCCGCGGTCCTTCTGAATGTGAAAATTATGTGTTTGTTGTATTTTTGGGTTTTGAACTTGGCTCGTTTTAGCCCAACCGATACCACCTTGTATTAATTCACCTTAGTTTAACACCGGAACACTGACAACACCGGGTGTCGCAAAGAACCAGCAAAGAACACCCGAAATAGAAGTGTCTCTTGTAAAATGTCCAGCACAGCTAGAATTCGTCGCGGTCCTTCTGAATGTGAAAATGATGGGTTTGTTGTATTTTTGGGTTTTGAACTTGGGTATACTTGAGTTTTTTCTCAACCGATATCACCTTGAATTAATTCACTTTGGTGCAGCGTGCAGCAACAAAGGAAATGAGCTTTAGCCTGAAGAGGCGCAATTGCGCCAACACACTGTGCTGATTCCGACAGTGGCGCTGGAGTTAGTGTGTCAGCGCCAAAAAATTTGCGCCGTTACCCAGGCCTAGTAGTAGCTGAACTGTCTATTAATTTGCCGCGAGGATGGTAGGCGACCGTGCGCCCTCGGTAATAATTTTCGGAGTCGCTTCGACTCCGCACAGCGATGGCCAACGGATGCGCGCACGGCCGCTGAATTACGTTTTAAGCGGCGGCTTAAACATAGGTGAATATCGACTAACTGAATGTCGCCAGCTTTTAATCAAATTTAACTCCTTGGTTATGATTACTTCCATTCTTGCGAAGGCTGATGTGTGTGGTTCGCTCCGTGTCCAATTCGGAAAAGGAAAAATACTTTCCTAGCCTGGTGGTATGTGACCACCGATTCTTTTATCGTATGTCAGTGTGGGCGTTTTCATAGTGGCAATGTCAATTCGTGTATATACCGATATGATGGTTGTGTCTTGGACAAACATTGGTTACGTACATTCATCTGGCAATCCCGCCCCTTTTGAAGTTTCGCTTTGGCAGGTTTGTTATGTTTACATTTCTCATGATTGTTCTTATATCTATTATTTGGCCACTAAAAATAATAGATCAAAGAATTATTTCGTATTTTTGCGAGTGCAGACGTGCAACAATTTTAGTCAGAGCAAGTGATGCACACACCGTATTCTTCCAAAATTGTATGAAAGTTATAGCGCTTTTCACATTTGTTTGAGTTATTGTCAATGAGAAAAAAACGCGCTGGAGTTAATGCATTGTTTGACTTTGCAGTCATTCACGTTACCGCGAGTGCACTTTATTTTATAATTTTGTTAAGCCCTGCAATATTTAAAACAGCTCCGTTCGAGGACAAAGATCATCAACTAATTTCTTTTAATTCTTATTGAAAAGTATGAGGCAAAAAATGTGTGTATGTACGAATGTATAAAAAATTACAATACATAACTGGTTATTTATATCTTTTTTGAATGTGTTACATCGTAAGAAAAGGCAAACTCAAAGGACCAATATCTCATTGTTTGGTTAACACTAACTGCAGGTTAAATATCTTTATCGACGTGATCGACTCCATAACATATAACAAGGAGTCGATAACGGCGATAACTATATATGTAATACTTCTATATTGCTGGTACATTTAAGGAATATTCCCCAACATCAGATTAACGACATATTGAAAGAAATATCTGATAAGAAAATCTGCTGAAAATGACAATTTTACTTTTCAAAATTCAGCAACGGTTGAACAAATTCTTATTGAAAAACAATTCATATGAAAAATTAACAAAAAATACAATTTTTGTAAATATATGAGAAACGCTGCGGATGCTGGTGGTGGCAGAGGATAAAAATATTCGTTAGAGAAGAACTTGGCATCAGTTGGCATTTTCAATTGGCGTCAATTAGCATAGAATGGAATCGAATAGCGTGCTTTATTGGATTCGGCCAACATATAAAATACCATACGCATTAGGCGATTTTCCAGGCAATTTTAGAGACGATTAGTTGAATCAAAAGTTGGCTGCACCCCAACTTCATTGGAACCGTTTAGTTGAAAGGCCGTTCACACCAGGCGATTTTTGCTTTCGACTAAAAGTTGCTTGTAAAATCGCCTCATGCGAACACCGTATTAGGAAAAAATCTTATATTTTCTAAATTTTCGAATTTCCAAAAACGAAGAGCCGTAACCGCTAAAATAATGTATATATTTTTTTTAACTTAGTTTTTGATGCAGGTGCTTTAAGAGCATTTATGCATTAAACTTAAATTTTTAAAAAAGTTCGCTCACTTTATTTTCGATATTCATCGCGGCTTGAAGGAAATTTGAGACCGTCAAATTTGTGTTTGTTTGTTGAATTACCTGAACCGCCCCTGTTATGATATGGCATTTCATTTTATGTCGTAGTTTTCAAATACACACGTATACTTCTACAATCAAAAAAATTTTCATAGGCTGTCTTTCTTTGATTTCGAATTGAAAACTCATTGCGATCATATTGTAATAGCAATATAGAGTATATAGTATAGTATAGTAGTATAGTATAGTATTACATACCAGGGATGTTGCGAATATTATTCCGAAATAAAAGTCCTTTCCGGATAATAAACCAACCGCTCATCCAAATTAAACAAGCTTGGTATCAAATGAAAGAGGACTTACATAGCAGGGTTGTTGCGAATATTATTCCGAAATAAAAGTCCTTTCCGGATAATAAACAAACCGCTTATCCAAATTAAACAAGTTTGGTACGAAATTAAAGAGGACATTAATATATTTTTAACTGAAATGTCTAAATGAGGAAGGCCAGATATTTAAAAATATTTAAATTTAAAAAAATATAAATTAAGATCGTTCGTTATCTCTGTTTAAAAGCTATTTCATTCCTCTTTCATATGATATCAAATTTGTTTAATTTGGACAGGCGGTTTGTTTATTATCCGGAAAGGACTTTTATTTCGGAATAATATTCGCAACAACCCTGTTACATAGCTTTAAAACGGAAATGTCTAAACGAGGAAAGGCACATATTGAAAAGTATTTCAATAAAAAATGCGAATTTCTTTAGTATTAAATTAAAAAGAAAACTATAAATAGAGGTCGTTCGTTATTTCCGTTTAAAAGCTACTTCAGTCCTCTTTCATATGATACCCAATTTGTTTAATTTGGAAAGGCGGTTTGTTTATTATCCGGAAAGGACTTTTATTTCGGAATAATATTCGCAACAACCCTGTTACATACATATATGGCGATAACGATGTTTAACCTGTAGTTAATGTTAACCAGGCATTGAGATACTGGCCCTAGGGGCCCTTTGCACCATTGTCTGGCTTAATACTAATAGCTCACTTATACATACTTAGCGTTGCATGAGAGTTGTTACATAGGAAATCTGTTAAATGAGATTTTCGTGTAAGCGGTTACCCAATGCACAGAATTACATACATATGTCTACTTGATTTGTTGGGTTTTGACTTCTACGTAAAAATGGCATAGCAGTGCAAAGTATGCATAACTGAGCTATAAAGGCTCGCATAACCATTTGTACCAGTGCAACAAAAATTTAACTTAAGAAAATGTGAAGCAAAATCTAAACTCAACAGATCGCTAAGTTTTTAAAAGTTCTGCTAGTTTATGGGTAATGAAACACACACAAAATACATACAAAGTACATATGAAATTACAGTTTAAAGTTTATGCGAAGTTATGCGAAGTACCAGACCATAAGGGCCGTATGTTATACATGTTATATTTATGCATGTTATCGAAAACGTCGATAATTGTGTTTAACTGGGAGGTAGTGATAATAGACACTGAACAACCGGCCTTAACTGGAGGTACATCCTTCTGTTAAGCACATCGAGTGCTTTATAGATCACATGTTATAGGCTGGGCGTCGATAACGTCGATAGCGATGTTTAATGCGAAGTATGCATAATCAGACCTTAAAAAGCAAGCTCTGTTCCATAAATTTAAATAAATTTTTTTTATCCTATATGTAGAAGGTGTCTGGTTCTGATACATGCATATAACAACCAGGTTATATTAATATTCAAGTTCTTACCTATTGATGGTCTAGTAATAACTATGGGTAAGTTCTTTCCATATCTACATATTAAATCTTCAGTAAGGGCCTTGCTGTATGCATATGTGTTCGGAAGTCCATTCAGCAGTCTAAAGAAGAGATTAAATTTAATTTACATTTATCTTGATGAATTTTATATATTTTTTTATTTTATGACTTAGGCCCACTTGCCGAAAATCCAGACTTAAATATATAAGTAAGAGTTAAATATATAATATATATGGCCCAGAGTTAAGTAACCCGAGGGATTTCTAAATTAAGTAGGCACCACTCTCTCTTTTTTGACGTTTGTTTTGATTGTTTCCGTTTATTAATTGAAATTGAATATGAAATTGCAAATACAAACAGAAAAGCTAAAGAATATGACAAATCTTAAATAAAATGATATTTCATTGCTCTGCAAATTGGCCAGCGACATTTCTTCACTGCATACGCTTGGTGCATTTGAATGGCATATATTTTTCACACGAGACTGACCGAAACCTCAGAGATGAAGGCGGAAAAAATTAATATATGCATATGCATGTACACATGTATGCACGTTTGACTGCATCACTCTCCATAAAAAAAAAAAAAAAATCGGCACTGTTTTTCCATTGGAATTATAAAATCTGTTATATTTTAAGACGTCCACCAAAATATTTCGGAAAAATATTAAGATTTAAGCGAGCTGGACCGATTTGAAAATACCTCCAAAAATGGAGTTTTTTTTATGAATAAAAATAGTTTATTAAAGATGGGTTTTTTTGAAAAAGTCCCCTCAAATGACAAAACGGTTTAAGCTTAAAAAATTTACATAAAATTAGATTGGTATCAGAAAAACTTGAATAACTGAACCTAAGCTCACCCTTTTTATTTCTTTGCTAATAAGCTCATTCAAAGGATGAAAGAGAAAGGTAGGATGAACGAACATCATTCAAAGTTGAATTAAGATGTGTTGGTATTTGAAAAAATTGTATTTTTGCAAATAAGTACAAATAGTGTGAAAATACCTTACTACCGAGATCCCATAACTCTAAATCAGAATAGTTTTGGCACAGTTATTTGAAAAGATTTTTAAATATGCAGATTTTTTAAGCCTAATCTGTTTTGTCATCTGATGGGACCTTTTTCAAAAAGTTCTTTAAGAAACTATTTTTATTCATAAAAAACTCCATTTTTGGAGGTATTTTCAAATCGGCCCAGCTTGCTTAAATCTTAATATTTTTCCGATATATTCTGGTGAACGTCTTAAAATATAAGAGATTTTGTAATCCCGGCGGAAAAACCGCAACTTTTTTTGGTGATGCATTCTAACGTACATATGTATGTGTTCAAAAATATTTGTTTACACCAAATATTTTTTATTCTTGTTACTGACAGAATTGACATATGTAGAGTTAGCAAGTTAACCTTCGGAAATTGCTGGGCTAAATATTTAACGATTTAACTCTAATTTTACTCCTAACTATTGATTGTGCAAGATGTCTGTAAAGTTGGCATACGGTATGACGCAAAATTAAAAAAAAAAAGTTGTTCTGAGTAGCCTTCCAATAGTTCTAGAGTTCTTGAAAATGAAAAAAAAAGTTCTGGATATTTTCACAAAAATAAATTGATTTGAAAATTGGGTATGCCAGATTCACGCAGCATACGACATGTGGCAAAAAGGCTATTGAAAAGTAGTTCTGAGCGCTTTTCAATAGTTCTAGGGTTTCTGAGAAGGAGAAAGAAAGTTCTGCAAAATTACGCCGAAAAAAAACACTTTTTTCGAAAAAGTCGAAAAAGTTGAATTTTATGAAACAAAAATAAAAAATTAATCTGTTCTGAGTAGCTTTTCAATAGTTCTAAAGTTCCTGAGAAGGAGAAAGAAAGTTCTGCAAAATGAGGTCGAAAATACAGTTTTTTTCAAAAATTTAACTTTTTCGACTTTTTCGAAAAAAGTGTTTTTCGGCGTAATTTTGCAGAACTTTGTTTCTCCTTCTCAGGAACTCTAGAACTATTGAAAAGCTACTCAGAACAGATAAAATATTTAATTTTTTTCAAAAATTAAACTTTTTCGACTTCTTCGAAAAAAGTGTTTTTTCGGCGTAATTTTGCAGAACTTTCTTTCTCCTTCTCAGGAACTCTAGAACTATTGAAAAGCTACTCAGAACAGATTAAATTTTTTATTGTTTTCAAAAATTTAGCATTTTAGATTTTTTCGAAAAAAGTTTTTTTTCGGCGTAATTTTGCAGGACTTTCTTTCTCCTTCTCAGTAGCTCTAGAACTATTGAAAAGCTACTCAGAACAGGTTTAATTTTTATTTTTTTTTTCAAAATTTTAACATTTTCGACTTTTTTAGAAAAAAGTGTTTTTTCGACGTAATTTTGCAGAACTTTTTTTTCCTTTTCAGGAACTGTAGAACTATTGAAAAGCTGCTCAGAACAACTTTTTATTTGCCTTTTTGCCACATGTCGTATGCTGCGTGAATCTGGTATACCCAATTTTCAAATTAGTTTTTTTTTGTGAACATATCCATAACTTTTTTCCCCTTTTCAAGAACTCTAGAACTATTGGAAGGCTACTCAGAACAACTTTTTTTTTTTCGTTTTGCGTCATACCGTATGCCAACTTCCCAGACATTTGTGCAAGCCAATATATCAATTTAACCGGTAAACTTCGAGTTAAATAGATAACCTGCTGTTCTGCAAGTGGGCGAAAAATTAACTGCGGGCATGATATTGATTAAAAAGTAGTACTTGTACATATATGTAACGTATACGCCCCGGAACACTTATTGCCACTTATAGCCATACCCAATCAGCTAACACATTTATAAGCACGTCTTAGCAATTTGGACTACTTGGCGACTTACTAGTTTTATTACTGTAGATTTGTTCATTTTGCCAAGACAAATATTATTTAAATTAAATAATTAAAATAAAAAAATCTTATAATTTTAAAAATTACAAAATAAATGGTGGAACCTTTTCGAACTTCAGATATATGTATGATGTACTTCATGCTAACCTCCATTGCCTCTTATATGAACATTCTATTTGAAAACTATCCAAATTTCGATAATAAAAAAATGCGTAATTTGGGTAAATTTTCGCCTAAACAAATGTTTGAAGGCTAAACTTGTTTACATACTTCATTTATTTTTTAATATTCTTGTTTCTGGAACTGTATTGATTGTTATAAATGCAAGAAGAATGCTATAGAGTTTCTTATGGCGAGAGAAGGTAGTGATACTAAAATTAACAAACTGTGCGTCGCTGTGAACTGGTAATTTCTATAGTGCGAGAGGAAAGCGACAAGGTATTGCAATCATTTTATAAAAGACTAGAAGACCCGTCGAACTTCGTCCCGCCCAAAATTTGTATATATTTTATTGAAACTTTTTGGTCAAACATTTTCACCAACAATTCACGTTGACGATTTTCATTGGCACATTTGTCTGCTAACATTAAGGTTTGGTGGTCATTTGCCGCTTTAAATAACTTAAGGAAAGTGTTATATCCGTTCTTGAAATTCTCCAGTTTTGCGGCATTTCATAGCACGGTTATTCGCAAAGCGAAATACATTTTTTCCTCTTCACTCCCTGGCGGCAACAATGACCCGGTTCTCCCGGTGAATGTCCTAGAAGCTTTACAGTATAGTAGGTGGCAATTTCAAAATGGGTGCGAATCATTGTTCTACAGAAATGCAATATACATATACTTATTTTAGACGAAATACCTTAAAAGTTTGAACGCATAATAATATTGGAAAATCACATTCATTGGGCCAATTGCAACGCAGGAGCGTTCGAAATACTCAATGGTGCAACAGGTCGATTTAATCTGACCTTCACGGCCCCTTTTCTCACTTGGCTATTTTTAGTAATAGCTCGACTTCAGCACCACTTGCAGGACGTTTTTGCAATAGTATTGCATACATATTTAAAACATTAGCCAAATCGGATCATAAATAAGATTTTTAGTAATAACTCAACTACAGCGCCAACTGTCGGATTAAATTGTGAAACTAAACCATCCAGAAACCCACTCAAATACACAAAAAGTTTCGTTAAAATCCGTACAACCATCTTGGAGGATTTCACTCACAAACACACCTACAGAACAATAAAAAGATTCATTCAAAGATAGCTAAAGGTTGGTACGTTTGTAGGTCTCACACTCCCTTTTCAAATAGCCCAAATTTTCTCCATGCGTATGGGCTTGATTTCAACTACATAAATATCTCCATACGAAGTTCTAGTACTGTAACATGAATACTTTCAGAGATATGCAGTATAAAAATTCGATTTATATGGGAGGTGCCACGCCCCCCCTTTCCAACAGCTGCCCTCTTTCTTCATGAGTATGCGATTGATTTCGTATATCTCCATACCAAGTTCCAGAACTCTACCATGAACACTTCCAAAGAGAGGCAGTGTGAAAAATGGAAGATGCCACGCCCCCTTTTCCAATAGTTCCAATTTTTCTCCAAGAGTATGCGATTTATTTCGTACATCTCCATACAAAACTCTAGAACTCTACCAAAAAATTTCCAGAGATAAGCAGTATGAAAAATTTGGTTTGTATGGGAGATGTCACACCCCTTTTTACAATAGCTAAAATTTTTCTCCAAGGGTATGCGATTGATTTCGTATATCTCCATACCAATTTCCAAAACTCTACCATGCACACTTTCAGAGATATGTAGCATGAGAAATTCGGTTTGTATGGGAAGTGTCACACCCCCTTTACATATAGATTTTTTTCAGTCTAAAACCATCCTTGGGACACGTGCGGCAGGTGGCAGTTTCAAAAAAATCGGTTCAGCCGCTCTTGAGCCTTGCGAAAACAAAGAAACGGCTTTCTAAATATATATTAGTTGAGATATATTATATATTATAATTATATTTTGATATGGTCGTTACTTAAAGCTATTTATATTCGAAATTCCATGAAAATTGTAAAACAGGAATCTATAAGCTTATCCAGGCAAAAAGCTACCTACGTACCGAATTTTAAGCAAATCGGACCATAAATACGATTACTTCGAACAGATCGGTCCCTGGTCCACTTCTCGGAAAAAATTGATCATATATGCTAATACATGCTAAAAAGCTACCTGCGCACCGAATTTTAAGCAAATCGGACCGTAAATTCGATTTTATCGAATAGATCGGTCCCTGGACCACTTCCCCGAAAAAATGGGTCATATATGCTAAAAAGTGAGATTTTATGAACATTTTTGAGCAAAAATGCGAGGAAATTCGCGTCCAATATTTGTGATTTGTTAAAAAAGGTGAAATAAAATTATTTGAAGAACAGACTCACGCCACATGCAAAAATATATTGCAAATTCGCAATCGGCTACACTGATATAAAATTGCCTTGGAATAGTAGTGAACAACAAATATGTACCATCAAAGCTGCTACCATCGATTTACGGCTTTGAGTAAAAAGTACAGCGAGGAATTCAAGAAGTTAACTGCTCCAGAATCAAGGCAACACATATTTAAATTTTTGTAAAATGTTTTATATGATTTTATATATAATTGTAAATAATATTTTCCTAAGCTTCCATACGGGCTTACTTTAAGGGAGCGGATTCCTAAATACCAAGTTTTGGTTATTTTTCTTTCGTTTATTTAATGTTTATTATTATTTTTTCAATGTATAGTGCATGGATCCACTCTATAATTTGTATGTTATCAGCAGGGAACGGATTTTTAGGACCTAAAAACCTATAAAAAAGGCAAAATAAAATAACGAAATAAGCTGGAAAAGGCAAAATAAAATAGCGAAAAAGGCAGGAAAAGGCACTAGGTACTGCTAAAAAGGCAAAAAAAGGCAAAACAAAATAGCGAAAAAGGCAGGAAAAGGCGCTAGGTATTGCAAAAAAAGCAAAATAAGGCACTAAAAAAAGACAGAAAATACGAAGAATAATCAAAAAGTACATTTATTTTAGAAATTATTTTATTACAAGTAAAAAGAGAAAAACTATGAACTAGTTTCATTATATGAAAAATTTGTACTTTGAATCTTTGACTATTTTATCCCTTCGAGTTTCTAACTCATAAAACTTTAATCTGTATAGTTGTAGTAACATTGAACCACAAGATGCATTTTGAAGTTTTCTGGCAGCATTTTCATTCGTTTTTCGCGAAAAAAAGCCTTGAATGTACTAAATGTGCGCTCGACGTAAGTTGATACAAGTGGAGCCCAATTTAAATATGGAACGTTTGAAAAGTTCATATTATCAGGAATAAGGGCGTTTTCCTCGCCCTTTACCATTTTATCCACATCCCTTATTGTCTCCAAGCCTACGTTAGCTGAGAAAACGGCTTTGAATTTTTCCAACACCAATTTGGCAAGAGGTATCTGCGCTTCTAAATATAAGCTGCATGGGCATGTGTATATTTTTTTAATCTTAACAAAAAAATTTTAAATGCTATAATCACTTTTTTAAAGGTAGAAAAGGCAAAAAAAGGCAAATATCTTAAAAAAGGCAAAAAAAAAGGCAACATCCAATGTGTATAACAGGGAAAGCTAAATCGT
>NW_023462096.1:11786-21141 GCF_013731165.1 Rhagoletis pomonella | reverse complement strand
TAAAGCCGCAGCAAAAACTTTCTGGTCAACGTTGCGCGCTTTTTTTTGTTGGTGCTATTTCTATGGCGCTAGGATGATTGTGGCGCGCTATACTTGCACATTGTGAAATGTGGTTGATTGAAACTCCTTGAAATGCAATTTATTTGCTGTCATTGCCGTTGAAGGTGAACGAGCGTTGAGGCATAGTATTGTCAAGTGCTGGAGAAGTGGTAGTTGGCTGAAACTTCAGGTGACTGATGTGGTAGCCTTTGACAAATGCCATATTTTCTTCAACATAACTGTATTAGCTCCTACATACAAGTAGGGGCGTTTAAAAGTGGCCCAAATGGAAAGCAGCTTGCCAACTTAACTTTCGCCACCACGAATTTGTAACTTGCCGTGACTTCCCTTGCTTTCAATTCAAAAGTTGTTAAGCCCGAGAACAGATGCAAGCAGTGCACTAGTTAGTGGTAAAATGTGAAACACGTACCACCAGCAATCCTCCAACCCACCTCCTATGGCCTTTCACAGTGAACGCCGCTGAACAAGCTTAGCGTGCTGGCAACTTTACGCTTCATTGGTGAAAGTTTTGGTACGCGTGATTGGTTCAAGCGGCAAAACTAAATTTCCTTTCGCTTGTATATACGCACACAGCCACACACAAAGCGGAGAATGAACTGACTATCCGAGTTTGCTGTCAATAGTTATTAGCCGGTATTTGAAATTATTACATCACCTTTTACTATTTATCAGCCATTCCTTCTCAAAATACATGGCTCTATAAAATCACTTTTATACTCACATTTAGTTATATACATCGCACCTCATTTACTTGCAGAAAATATAAACTTCAATCGAAGCTTGTTATCCTGATGAAAGTGTGTATGTATTTGTGAACTATTCCTACCTCAAACGAGTTGCGTGTTTATACTCACTTAACCCTAATGGCTAGGAAAATTTTCGCATCCATGCGCACGCTCATACTCCTTCAAAAAAAAACAACAGGCACTCCAAAATAATTGTGCATACAGGTTTTGCACTGGTTACAAATATGTCTATGTTTGTAAGTTCATACGTGCGAAAGTGAAAATGCAACCGCAGACGATACACGTACATATATATTTCCATAAATAATTCTGTATTTTTAAACAGCTCAACTTCACTATATGTTTTTTCTAGCTTTTTTAGCTGACAGTTAGCTTGTGCCGCACATCCTGTACCAGGACGAATAGTTCATCCTTTTTCTCATCTTATTTTGTTAGTTTCCTTTATTATTTGCTTTACTTTTTTAATTTCTCTCCTTTTTTCTGACATTAACTTTGTACTTATCTTACATCCTTTGTGTAATGTTGCAACAATGCTTCGCTTAAGTTAACAAGTACCTCTATTCATTGAAGCGTCCTGCCATGATGATTCGTGTCTTTTGGCATCAAGTGGCTGAAAATGAGCTTTCAAGCTTATCGTTTGTCATATTTCATGGAACACTTAACTTAACTCCGGTTGAATTTCCAACAATGCAGCCCAGTAATAGTGTTTGCACAGTGTGGTCGAAAAGCAGAAATATTTATATTTTATTTTCAGAAAATCGTAAGTGAAACTGGTATTTAATATTACCGAAATAAAATAAATCTTGTTTTACGATAGTTCATTTGTATATCCTTACAATGGTATATCATTACAACGGTATATAATTTATAGAAATTGGACATAAAATAAACAAGTAAGAAAGTCTAAGTTCGGGCGGAGCCGAACATTAAATACCCGGCGCAAGTATTAAATATATGTTTTTTCACCTTTCCGAAACCTACCGCTACATGGTAAGCCGGGGTGTATCAATTTTGAGTAAATTAGAGTCCTTAAATTTTGAAGTTTCAAGCATTTCTGAAATTTTCCGTTATATGAAAAGCGGCCGTAATTTTAGTCCGATTTCAATAATTTTCAACGTTTTGCTTTTATGTGGCAAGCACAATAAAAATACCGAGTTTGGTACAAATTGGTACATCGGTTACCTATATACATTTATGTGATCATAAGTGGGCGGTGCCACGCCTACTTTCCAAAATTTTACCATAAACGTGTTTCTTGGTAAAGAATTGTTGCAAGCATCAATTTTGAATAAATTTGCTTTAATATTTACTGATTTATCGAAGATTTTGTATTACTCTAAATTACCGTTATATGGGATGTGGGCGTGGTTATTGTCCGATGTTATTGGCCATGTAGTATGTTATGCGAAGGCAAACAACTGTGCCAAGTTTGGAAGAAATTGGTGCGGCGGTTACCAAGATATACACATGTATACACAACCATAAGTGGGCGTGGCTACGCCCATTTTCCGGAAATATATAATATTCTTATTTTTTGTCTAAAACTTATTGTAAATATCAATTTTGAGTGAATAATCTCCAGTAGTTACTAAAATATCGCAGTTTTCGTATTTCTGAAAATTACCGTTATATGGGAAGTGGGCGTGGTTACAGTCCGATTTCGCCAATTTTCAATACCAACCTACCTTGGATAAATGGAAACCTACATTTCAAATTTCGTTGAGATATCTCAATTTTTGCTCGAGTTATCGTGTACACGGACGGACGGACGGACAGACGGACAGACGGACGGACAGACAGACATGGCTTAATCGATTTCTCTTTTCATTCTAATCATTTATGTATACATTTGTCTATATCTATCTCGATTCGTTTTGGCTGTTACAAACAACGTTATGTGAACAAAATTAATATACCCTTGTGCACAAGTGCGCTCGGGTATAAAAAGGTCAGTACCAGTATTTGTCTGCATAATAATGAACAGTTTTTTAAATACCAATCTCTTGTAATCTCAATATTATTCTTAATCTCTATCTTGATGTTATTCTTAATCCCAATCTTTATCTTTATCATTATCTTAATCTTAATGTTATTTATAATCTTAAGTTTTCACTGAAAACGGCCTCGAGCTCATAAAAATTTGTTGAATATAATCTTAATCTTAATCTTAGTTTTAATCTTAGTCTTAATATTAATCTTGTTCTTAATCGTAATCTTAACCATTACCTTAATCTAAATCTTAATCTTAACCTTAATCTTATTCTTAATCTTAGTATTTAACCTTATCTCAACCTTAATTTTGGTCTTAATCTCAATCATAACCTTAGTCTCAATATTAATCTTCATCTTAATTTTAACCATAGTCTTATTACTATTTTTAATCATCATACTTAACCGTAATCATAATCTTAGTATTAATCTTAAGCTTAATCTTAATCTTCATCTTAGTCGTAATCTTTATTTTAATCTTAATCTTAATCGTGCCCAACGACCCCCGCCATCCTCACTATTCTTCCGGCGCTTTTCGTTTCATTACTTCTTTCTTTCATTAGTAAATGGATTTTTTTTGTAACAGAACAGGATTTAGCACAAATTAGATTTTTCTTCTGTTAATTAATTTGTCAGAAACTGTCAGTCCTATCGGAAAGTGATGTATAAATGTTTTATGGAAAATTTTTTTTAGCTTTGATTTGACGTATCTCATTTCAGGATTGTTAAATTCGTAAATTCGTAAGATATACGTGATTAAGTGGAACCACTTTTTGTTTTAAGCTAAATAATGGTAAATTGCAAATATCTGGAAAACGTATCCATAGAAAAAAAATTAACTCGAATTTCGGCATTCAATGAATATTTTTTCTGTAAACCAGGGTAATTAGTGTTGGGCAGATTCGATATCAAAAGTACTCAGAACTCGATTCTCAAAAGGATCGGCAGCACACGATTTTTAAAAGTATCGATACTGAGTACTCCAAGGAACTCAGTACTCACAAAGAACGCGAAAGTACTCAGTACTCAAAAAAGGAACTCGAAAGTACTCAGAACTTAAAAGAACTCGAATGTACTCAGTACTCAAAAATACTCTGTTCCAATAATCGCTCTGATGCATGTTAGGGATGTTTCGAATGACATATTTTTCACATTCGCGAATGCGAATTTAAGTATACTTAAAGAAAGAACTCAGTACTCTGAAAAATACCCGATCCTTAAAAGTATCGATACCAAAGAACTCGATCCTCAAAAGAACTCGATACTTCCCAACACTAGTAATAATGTTAACTAATACTATATTTTACTGGGTGAAGCACAATCCAGTATATAAGTGGATTAGCGATCTGCTTTCTAATCTAGGGTACCAGTTCTAGCAAAACTGAAAACTATTTGAAAAAAACAATTAACAGCTCTATTTCCATGCAAACACGAAAAATACATATTTTGGCATGTTTTTTTTTTTCTTATTTTATACTATTTAGAACCAGCGTTGCCGGTTTGTTCGAATTGGACAAAAATTGGGAGCTTGGTAGTTTGGTTGGTTTGATGAAGCTTTTGGCAGGCAAAAATGTTTTGAAAATGCAACCAAATTGAACACTAAAATTTGTTCGTTTCCAGCCAGCAAAAAATCCGAAAATGGATCCGTAAAGGAAAAATAAGTGGATAATATGCGGATGTTGGTCCATTAACCGATTTCATTTTCGGATACTTTGAGCACTAAAGTATGCGGCAGAAATGTATGTATGGACAAGTACCGAAAAATGTTTTGAAACGGATACGCTTTTTTCTGTTTTTCTGAATTCTTTCTGATTGAATTTTTTGGTTCATAAAGCCTTTTTTCTGCGCTTGAAAGATGTTTTTTCATGGTTCCAAAAAAATTAATTAAAGAAGTACCTGACGGCATCGAACACGGCACCTTCTGAAAGCTAGCAAATACTAGCACGGTATTCTGCACGCACAGCCACTGCCGACAACATATATGTGTTTTCAAATGTTCAGCTTGAAAAAACAAAATACAATTATTGCTTTTAAATAACATTATCATTTTCGAACGTTTTCCGGATACGAAAAATAATGAAAACTGTAGTTGTTTTCTGTTCGTTGCTGGATACGAAAGCCGCATTGTTTTTTTGAACTATTTTGAATACGTGAATTAACGAAAATTTTAGTAGTTTCCTGTTCGTTTCCGGATACGAAAAATTGTTCGAGATCGCACTGTCAGCAAAATTTACGTTTCTCTGCTGGCTGGGTTACTTTGCGTTTCCACGTTGAAAAATTGCTTTCAACTTGCTCAGACGCAAGAGTTGTCACAAGTATGGGTTTTCTTTGTTTTTCCATATTTTACTAAATGCGCAATATTTTTCAAACAAAAACTCACTTACCAAAGATACCATGATCGATCAGGTGTTGAAATTTAACGAAATTTAACCTATCCTGAGAGAAAGATTGATGATACGTAATTTGCAAAGGGTGAGTGTATGCACATTGAAATACATTTTTCAGCATGTAAACCTCAAATTAGTACAACACTTATATAAATGAATATGATGTCTGATTTTTTCAAACATAAAAAATGCTTCATATGAATTTAATTAATCTCAGAGGTATTTTTGTACATTTTTACAAAAGTTTTATTTATACAATACGCTAATTCCTTTAAGGCCCGTTTGTTTGTTTTGTTTTACCTTAACGTTTGGTATGAAATGTCGCTAAAAAATCCGTAAATTCAAGAAATCTCACTTTAATCATGGACAAATTTTTGGTAGTTTGGAAACTGATTTGGTAGGTGTTTTGGTACATACAAATATTATCAAGTGGCAGCACTGTTTAGAACTGCTTGTGGGTTTGGGTTGAGATCAATAACCCTGGCCAATTGCCACTTTTCTTTGGGAACTTACGCCAGTTGTTCATTCCATATGCAGACAGGTCTTTCTGCATTTAGTCTCTTATTGCGTTCGTGGGCGCTCTTACTTTCGTTGACCACCCAGGGGTGCCCAAACCAACGCAGTCTTTGTATTTTAATCCACGACCTCTAGACGACTTTGGATTGGCTGAGTATTACACTGGTGGTGTTTGTCATTCACAGCTTTAAAGCTAAAACTGCCAAAAGACCCGAGTGTCCCGATTCGCGAGGATCTCTATGTATTGCCAGGATATACTTAATCTTAATCCCGTCGTTCGCCGATAGACCAACCTCTTTTTCTAAGCTGTTGCTGTGCTCTTGAGGCTGGTGCTGAGGCCGGCAGTGTCAGTTTTATCTGCATACGCCAGCGACAACTTGGTTTCGCTATGTATGGTAATCGGTGCGATTTAAACTGGCAGCTCGTATTACGTTTTCCACTATCAGTAGCGGCTGTATTAAATTTCCTTTGGTCTCTAGTATCTTTTCCAGGATTTGACGCGCAGTAAAAATATGGTCAATAGTGGATTTTCCAGCACTGATTCATGAAGGTCTTAAGCCGTTTACACAATATCGTCGATATGACTTCATACGTAATGCTGAGAAAACTTTGCCCGTGGCAATTGTGGTTTTGGGCAAAGTGCACTGAGATTCCAATTTTCAGACTAAATTTCCTTTCACAGTTGGCATGTGCTTGACTACCGAAATCTGCTTTATTTTAACTATGTAAGTACGTAAATCAGATATTTAAAAATAAATCATGCTATACATACATATGTACATTGTTTACTTGAAAATGTTTAATACATTTCATCAAATTCACATTTAAATTTTTTTTATGTTATAGTTATGTATGTACCACACACCTTCACCGCCATTTTAGCTTTTGCAAGCAAAATCAGAACACTTGCCATTTTTCCCAGGGTACTTTTTTGCTGTGACGAAATAACCATTTAATCCAATGGGTCTAACTTTATGTCTGACAATAAAATGCCCAATATGCGCGGGAGTATAGTATGTAGTACATTTACGAGTGCTTACAATTTATTATTGCAAGTCACAACATAAAAATTTATTGAATAATCATAGATTTAAACATTTCAATGAAGATGTAGGAAGCAAGTACTTCAGGGAGTGTGACAGGGAGTGAGAACTTGAAAGCGAAATGTGCAATGGTTTACAAACACACATACATTAACTTGAGCATATATGTTGCATATATCAAGGCGCCTATGCTATAAACTCGCACTATAACTTTTGTTGCCATCGGCTAAACCCTGCCGGAAAGTCAGCTACTTTAAAATCAATTTAATAACTTGCTTTTGATTAACTACAATTATTTGGGAAGAGAGGAAGAATCTCTTATTGTAAGCAACTGACTTCACATGGCAATCTCCTAGGTTCAAGTCAATTGTCCGACTCTGCATATGATTAAACTACATTCAAATGCATTTTGTTTCAAAGTAATTTATTTCAAACTACTTTTTCTATTGGTTAATTTTTAAGGCTGTCTGCTTAATTAAGAGTAAGTAAAGTAGTAATGCATTACATGCGTGATAAATAAAGTAATGTACCTATTATATATATGTCTTAGATTCTATTGCTGTTTAACATGTAGTCAGCATTCTAATGTGTCAAAAAATAAAAATCTTACTAAGTTGTATGCATTCTTCGTTTGCTAGGGGATGCTTAATTGAATGCCTTGCTATTTTAGGACATGGCCGTGTTAGAAAAAAATTCATTTTCAAATGTGAAAACGGCTGTTCTACTGATTATACTTTCGATTACCATACCTTACTTTTTCCCACTGGGATGGTACATGTGCATGTATGTATGTGTATGTGTGATTCCCGTCACTATGCTTCAAATTAAACTAAAAAGAAAACAAAACTTTCCTGGAAACGTTGAAAGAACAATAAGTGTATGTATGTATATTAGGGTGGTCCTTAAAAATATCAACATCCAAACATTTGTATTAATCTACGTACAAAATAAAGGCGGTAGTTTCAAAAGTTTTAACAAATGTTTGGTAATATATGCTTTTACGATGAACTTAGCGTCCCAAGTACATTAATACTTATGCAAAAATTTTAAATTTTTTTAAATCGCAAATCTGATAAAATTAACGTATTATTGAAACTTATACATATAGATTCATAAAATCGCTGATTTCCAGCTGGTCAAAGTTACAATTGTGTCAAATTTTTGCGATGTAAAAAATATTCACATTTTTCACACCACGGAAGTGACGCATAAAAAAGTGTCAAGCATTTTAATATTTTTGTAAATGTCTTTATTTTGTATTTAGAACAAAATAGGGAGGTGTTTCATGATGTTGATATTTTTAAGGGTCACCCTAATGTATATATGTATGAGCGCCCTCGTTTCTGTCCGCGTCTTTTGAAATTGGAATGTACTCGTAAATGTATGTACGAAAATGGCCACCTGAGAAATCAGACGAAGTGACTATTGCAAATTATATAACGAAGAATTGATGATGTTGGCATTGGTGTTTCCCCTTGGAACACTAACGATTTCAATGATTTGGGCGGTGGTGTTGTTAAGCGTTCTGTAGCTGGCATTAATATTTTTTAAGTAAAGCAGCTAGCTTGCTTTTGTTGTCCCCATAAAAGCCATTGTCGCTGTTTTCCGTTAATGCTTCATGATGTGCCAGCATTGCCGCTGATTCACTGTTTCGGATTTCTATGGAAATGAACTGAAATTGAATACAATTTTGCAATCAAACAAGCAACATAATATCGCAAATATATAGCTATTCATAAATATCTATTGTTTGGAGCTTTTGAAACTGAATAGGTTCTCCACGATCCTTCATATATTAGTAGTTTGTTTGTTTACTATGGACACATTTATTTTAGTGAGAAAGTCACCAGATGTGCAAATCGGACTGGAATGAATCCACTTCCGCCACTTTAACTTTAAAGCAACAGATGTGGACGCTCATTAGGAATAGCGAATTTAAATTCCATTTTATTTTAAACATATTGACATGCAAATACACATAGTAAAAATTAAGCAAATGCTTCCAATAACCATCCACACTGAATACTCGGGGCAGGAGCTATGTATATACCGCCGCTAATAACACAAACAGCTATGCTTCCGAGTTGGCAATTCAGGGACAATGAAAAGTCCAAACCCTTTGCTGCGTTCATATCCTTGGTGTAAATATGCATACTTGTATAAAGGTTTGTGTAATTCTACCACTGTTACATACATACACACATATGTATGTAATGTCCACTTCGCCCATTAAATTACGATAAGATTAATCTTTATTGCCGTTTTGCGGTCGACTTGGACATTGAGGGTTCATAGCAATTCACCCACACCTCGAGTGGTCATTTTTTATTCCATGTATGTGAACTTCCTCTCTTATAATGTATGCGCTGTAATCAGCTCCAAGAACACTAACAAAGGCAGCAGTGTCGCTATAAATTTGCAAAGTTGTGATTAAAAAACGATTAAAAATGCATTTTAGTTGGGCAGAAAACTACAAAAATCTAAATTAAATAAAAAAAAACACCTAAATTGGTGATATATGGTTTTACGATGACCTTAGCGTACGAAGTACAGTAATACTGATGTTTAAACTTAGCAATAGTAATCAAAGTAAGTAGTTTTGATTAGAATTATT
>NW_023462096.1:10419-11686 GCF_013731165.1 Rhagoletis pomonella | reverse complement strand
TCTAGCATATTCTACGTCTACATCCCATTTTAAAAATTTTTGAAAATCAAAAAAAAAAAAAACAGGGGCGAAAATTTTTTTTGTTGACGGTGCTGCGTATTTTCTTCCATATAAAAATTTTGTTAAGCATGGTGCGCTATTCAAATGACGAGGAATGTATATATGTAGTATAGTTTTGTTATTTTTATACTACGCAATTATATGGAAGTAAATTTTTTGAAAAATTGTCCTGAATTTTCAAAATGTATTTATGGTCACCGTAGTTATGCTGCATGATGTGCCAGCATTACTGCTGATTCACTGTTTCGGATTTCAATGGAAATGAATTGAAATTGAATACAATTTTGCAATCAAGCAAGCAACATAATATCGCAAATATATAGCTATTCATAAATATCGATTGTTTGGAGCTTTTGAAACTGAATAGGTTCTCCACGATCCTTCATATATGAATAGTTTGTTTGTTTACTATGGACACATTTATTTTAGTGAGAAAGTCACCAGATGTGCAAATCGGACTGGAATGAATCCACTTCCGCAACTTTAGCTTTAAAGCAACAGATGTGGACGCTCATTAGGAATAGCGAATTTAAATTCCATTTTATTTTAAACATATTGACATGCAAATACACATAGTAAAAATTAAGCAAATGCTTCCAATAACCATCCACACTGAATACTCGGGGCAGGAGCTATGTATATACCGCCGCTAATAACACAAACAGCTATGCTTCCGAGTGGGCAATTCAGGAGCAATGAAAAGGCCAAACCCTTTGCTGCGTTCATATCCTTGGTGTAAATATGCATACTTGTATAAAGGTTTGTGTAATTCTACCACTGTTACATACATACATACTTATGTATGTAATGTCCACTTCGCCCATTAAATTACGATAAGATTAATCTTTATTGCCGTTTTGCGGTCGACTTGGACATTGAGGGTTCATAGCAATTCACCCACACCTCGAGTGGTCATTTTTTATTCCATGTATGTGAATTTCCTCTCTTATAATGTATGCGCTGTAATCAGCTCCGAGGACACTAACAAAGGCAGCAGTGTCGCTATAAATTTGCAAAGTTGTGATAAAAAAATGCTTAAAAATATATTTTAGTTGTGCAGAAAACTACAAAAATCTAAATTAAATAAAAAAAACACCTAAATTGGTGATATATGATTTTACGATGACCTTAGCGTACCAAGTACATTAATACTGATGTTCAAACTTAGCAATAGTAATCAAAGTAAGTAGTTTTGATTAGAATTATT
>NW_023462096.1:0-10319 GCF_013731165.1 Rhagoletis pomonella | reverse complement strand
TAAATATATAAAAATTATAATAAGGCATATTACATATTACTTTACACCTGAACCTCTGTAAAGCAAATTTTTTAGGCAAACTTTGGGTCGTTGAACACGAAAAAAATACCCATGGTTTCAAAGAAGTGTTTTCGATATTTGTTCGAAAAACGTATTTTTAGTACTTTTTCAGTTATTCCTCAATATCTCATGAAAAGACCAACAGTTCGAAAGGTATTGATGGGCTCAGATTGTGTTCCGTAACATCGACATTTCTCATCAGATTTTCATTTACTGTAAAAAGAAAATTATTGAAATTTCAAGTTTTCGATTTTGGTCGCTTGTAACACTAATAATTTTCATCGAAATCGGCAAAGGAATATATTTTTGTAAGAGGACTGTAGGTCGCTTATGTTGATTGGATAATTTTTTAATGAGATATTGACGGATAGGTTCGAAATGTACCAAAAACACGTGGAAAATATTTTTTTTCTTAAGCGATTACCAAAAAATTTGTAGAACAGTGTTATCGATATATTTGATACTGGACTTCAATTTCTCGTCATCCATTGTCCATAACCGTACAATATTTAGAACGCATTGACTAGTTGAACCTTCAAAACCAGCTTACTCTTATGTAGTTATGAATTAGTTATCGACACTGCTTTTATTTCGATTAGGAAAAGTTAATTTTAAAATATCAAAGAAAATGCGGGATAAAGACAGGACACTTGGAAAAAATCAGTACATTTTGGGGGTTTTCTGTTTTGAAAAACTACGCAGGACAGACCTTTAAATAACAGTGCGGTCCTGCAAAAAACAGAACGGATGGTCACCGTAAGCATAACCGAAAACAGCGACGATGGCTCTTATGGGGACAACAAAAGCAATCTAGCTCCTTTACTTAAAAAATATTAATGCCAGCTACAGAACGCTTAACAACACCACCGCCCAAATCATTGAAATCGTTAGTGTTCCAAGGGGAAACACCAATGCCAACATCATCAATTCTTCGTTATATAATTTGCAATAGTCACTTCGTCTGATTTCTCAGGTGGCCATTTTCGCACATACATTTACGAGTACATTCCAATTTCAAAAGACGCGGATACAAACGAGGGCGCTCATACATATATACATTAGGGTGACCCTTAAAAATATCAACATCATGAAACACCTCCCTATTTTGTTCTAAATACAAAATAAAGACATTTACAAAAATATTAAAATGTTTGACACTTTTTTATGGGTCGCTTCCGGGGTGTGAAAAATGTGTATATTTTTTACGTCGCAAAAATTTTACACAATTGTGACTTTCACCAGCTGGAAATCAGCGATTTTATAAATCTATATGAATAAGTTTCAATAATACGTTAATTTTATCAGATTTCAAGAACAAATTTTGCGATTTAAAAAAAATTTAAAATTTTTGCATAAGTATTAATGTACTTGGGACGCTAAGGTCATCGTAAAAGCATAAATTACCAAACATTTGTTTAAACTTTTGAAACTACCGCCTTTATTTTGTACGTAGAACAATACAAATGTTTGGATGTTGATATTTTTAAGGACCACCCTAATATACATACATACACTTATTGTTCTTTCAACGTTTCCAGGAAAGTTTTGTTTTCTTTTTAGTTTAATTTGACGCAGAGTGACGGAAATCACACATACACATACATACATGCACAAGTACCATCCCAGTGGGAAAATGTAAGGTATGGTAATCGAAAGTATAATCCGTAGAACAGCCGTTTTCACATTTGAAAATTAATTTTTTTCCAACACGGCCATGTCCTAAAATAGCAAGGTATTCAATTAAGCATCCCCTAGTAAACGAAGAATGCATAAAACTTAGTAAGATTTTTATTTTTTGACACATTAGAATGCTGACTACATATTAAACAGCAATAGAATCTAAGACTTATATAATAGGTACATTACTTTATTTATCACGCATGTAATGCATTACTACTTTACTTACTCTGTCGGAATTAAGCAGACAGCCTTAAAAATTAACCAATAGAAAAAGTAGTTTGAAATAAATTACTTTGAAACAAAATGCATTTGAATGTAGTTTAATCATATGCAGAGTCGGACAATTTACTTGAACCTATTAGATTGCCATGTGAAGTCAGTTACTTACAATAAGAGATTCTTCCTTTCATCCCAAATAATTGTAGTTAATCAAAAGCAAGTTATTAAATTGATTTTAAAGTAGTTGATTTTCCGGCAGGGTTTAGCCGATGGCAACAAAAGTTATAGTGCGAGTTTATAGCATAGGCGCCTTGATATATGCAACATTTTTTGAAAGCGTTGCTATTTACTGATGTTTAATGCTCAAGTTAATGTATGTGTGTTTGTAAACAAGTGCACATTTCGCTTTCAAGTTCTCACTCCCTGTCACACTCCCTGAAGTACTTGCTTCCTACATCTTCATTGAAATGTTTAAATCTATGATTATTCAATAAATTTTTATGTTGTGACTTGCAATAATAAATTATAAGCACTCGTAAATGTATGTACATACTATACTCCCGCGCATAATGGGCATTTTATTGTCAGACATAAAGTTAGACCCATTGGATTAAATGGTTATTTCGTCACAGCAAAAAAGTACCCTGGGAAAAATGGCAAGTGTTCTGATTTTGCTTGCAAAAGCTAAAATGGCGGTGAAGGTGTGTGGTACATACATTACAA
The DNA here is from genome assembly GCF_013731165.1 of Rhagoletis pomonella. Taxonomy (NCBI): domain Eukaryota; kingdom Metazoa; phylum Arthropoda; class Insecta; order Diptera; family Tephritidae; genus Rhagoletis; species Rhagoletis pomonella. The sequence continues at coordinate 7,637 of NW_023462096.1, read as the reverse complement.
CTATAACATGAAAAAAGTTTAAATGTGAATTTGAGGAAATGTATTAAACATTTTCAAGTAAACAATGTACATATGTATGTATAGCATGATTTATTTTTAAATATCTGATTTACGAACTTACATAGTTAAAATAAAGCAGATTTCGGTAGCCAAGCACATCGTCGTCTCAGAAAACGGTTGACGAATGTGCAAAATCACGATTTTGGGATTTTGATGCAGATTTACTAAGTTGGACATGCTCTTTCGATTTCTGCAATCCATTTTTTTATATCTCCATTAGTTTTTGAAATATTTCGTTCGCATTTTGTCGTATGTTACATAATATTAATGATTGGGTATGCCTTTTGTTGTATGTGCTGAAAATGCGTCACATACGACAAATTCCCATACAAACGTACCTTTTTTTTAATCATAAAACGTTTGTCGTATGTGGCACATACGACAAATTCCCATACAAATGTAATCTTTTTTTAATCATAAAACATTTGTCGTATGTATCGCAAAACTTTGAACTTACGACAATTGGATGGTCCTCTACTATAACGATACAATTAAAATTGAAAATTAAACTAAGTAACTAATTTTAAAATTTTAAATCTTTAAATTTTAGCTTGCACTGAGTCTCCAATGAAATGAAAGAGATAAAAATGTACAAAAGACTGAATTTAAGTATTGTTTTTTGTTTTTATATAAAGAAAACGTATGTTCGTAACATATTTACAGCATAAGAGATGTACAGATTTTTTTTATTAAATACATGATTATGTTTTTGTTATGTTTTTTCTAATAAGTAATCATTATTTAATAAATATGTCTGTTTTTTTCATCAAATTATACCATCGTCGTTGAAATAGATACTTTACTATTGTCGTATGTTCTGTGGACAAAACAAAGTGGTGAGTAAACGCTACTTACGACAAATGTATACGGAATGAAAAGTAAATTTTCTCATTAACGTTAAGAGATATTAAATGTAAAAATATGGGAAATCAAAACTAATAACACCAACTACGTCTCCTTCAAAAGTTACAAAAATCTACCGTACAGTTTCGGTTTAATTCGACCTTAAACTTCAAAGTCAATTTTCTCAAAACCGTGTTTTGTAACATTCGACATCCGTTTTCTGAGACGACGACATGCCAACTGTGAAAGGAAATTTAGTCTGAAAATTGGAATCTCAGTGTACTTTGCCCAAAACCACAATTGCCACGGGCAAAGTTTTCTCAGCATTGCGTATGAAGTCATATCGACGATATTGTGTGAACGGCTTAAGACCTTCATGAATCAGTGCTGGAAAATCCACTATTGACCATATTTTTACTGCGCGTGAAATCCTGGAAAAGATACTAGAGTCCAAAGGAAATTTAATACAGCCGCTACTGATAGTGGAAAACGTAATACGAGCTGCCAGTTTAAATCGCACCGATTACCATACATAGCGAAACCAAGTTGTCGCTGGCGTATGCCGATAAAACTGACACTGCCGGCCTCAGCACCAGCCTCAAGAGCACAGCAGCAGCTTAGAAAAAGAGGTTGGTCTATCGGCGAACGACGGGAAGATTAAGTATATCCTGGCAATACATAGAGATCCTCGCGAATTGGGATCGGTCTTTTGGCAGTTTTAGCTTTAAAGCTGTGAAGGACAAACACAACCAGTAACGTCGGGTTTGGGTAAAGGCTGTGTAATACTCAGTCAATACAAAGTCGACTAGAGGTCGTGGATAAAAATAGAAAGACTGCGTTGGTTTGGGCACCCCTGGGTGGTCAACGAAAGTAAGAGCGCCCACGAACGCAATATGAGACCAAATACAGAAAGACCTGTTTGCATATGGAATGAACACCTAGCAGGGGCGGATATAGGGAGGGGTGGGGGAAATAGGGGAAATTTCATTTCATTTATTTCATGCGTAATTACTTTACACCAGTCACAAGGAGATGTCCCACCAGTCACAAATTTAAATATTTTTTAATAATTCTATGATGGTTATATAAGCCTAGTTTTTGTCGAAAACGAAAGCGTATAGTTCATATTCTACAACGCAAAAACCACTTTTTTAAGTGTGTTTTGGCTAAAATTCATCTTTGAGTGCACAAGGGTAAATAGAGTTGTTTTCAGTGTCCCACCAGTCACATTCATTTAAATGATAGTTTCATAAAACTAAGAAATCTTTTGGTATTTTTGTTAAAACAATTTTATACATTAGTTATCGTCCTATGTTAAAAAATATCTTTCGCTTTTGTATAAGTTCCAACGACATAGCTAAAATTCACAATTGATCACATTCTGGAATAAAATGCCCCACCAGTCATAATGGAATGGCTCTGTACTAGTTTTTACTCCGAAATTAGAAAAAAATGCGTAAAATGTCGAATGAAATTCCGAAGTTTAACTTCAGAATCATAATAGTTTAGCTCTCAAAGGGCCTAGAGACTTCTACCTTGGCTTAACCCTTTCACTACCGTACTATAAGCAGCGTACTTACACAATTTTAGGCATTTTTTCGGGTAGATTTAATATCACATAAGAAAAAATAAATAAAAAAAATAAATTGAATGTCCATCAAAAGGAAAATATGTCCTGGGATTATATGTCCCATTGGGCTGTGTACATAATATTAATTGGGACTAAATATCACATGGGTAATATTTATTTGACAATAGTGAAAGATAATTTTGGTATTTTATTTATAAAATTTACCAAAGCGTTCAAAAATGAATGGCTCTCTGCACCTTGAACATATATGAATATACGTCGGTATTATTTTATTGGCACATGATCCCCCACATAAAATTTTGTTTGTGCTTTTTGACCAAGGAACTTTTGTTGTAGGTGTTCTTTTGACTTTTGTGCCTGCTCCACCTTGCGCAAGGAACTGTTCTGCAAATGGAACCACGTATTCGTTTAGTTGAGATTTTTTGTGAATATTTTCCTCGTAAAGAATATTCGCACTTCTAACAGACGTCATAAAAGTTGAAAAATAAACTTTAAATGCACACCAATGGGATAATATGTATGTATATCCAATTTATACGGCTTAAACCATACCATTGGGATACATTACCCCTATTTGAAAAAACACATATAAGCATATTTTTTTACATATTGTTGCGTACTAACTTGATATAACAGTTAAATTTTTGCCAGTGGCGGATCCATCGGGGGTGTTTTGGGTGTTAAACTACGTGTCAGTCAGTGGCGGACGCACGGGGTGTGTTTTAATATGGCGCATATGTATGTATAATATGGCGGCTATGTATCAAAATACCCCCCCGTGGGTCCGCCACTGATTGACACGTAGTTCAACCCCACACACAACATAACTTTGAGGTCTCGAAACATTTATTTTCACTCGTAAATCGATGTACTTTTCAAAAACACGTGCACATTCAACAGTGGTTGATGCCAATTAATTCCTACAAAAAATTTCGCGTTCATTAAACGAACCGAAAATAGCTTATTATGAAAAGAAAATACTTATAACTACCAATGAGACATTATCTTGTTAAAATAAAATGCGAATTGCATTTTTGTCGATTTTTTAAATCTCCTTTGGTATGCATGATCCCCATGGTAGTGAAAGGGTTAAATTAAAGGTATTGAATAGCACTAAAACTTGTTGTTCGAGGGATATAAAATTGTGTGAAGGATGCACAGCTGCATGCAAATCATAAAAAATGCAATATACAATGCATTTTTAAAATTGACGGGTTGACCTTTTTATCGTTTTTTAAACAGAGGAATCGTGTTTGTCGTCTCAAAATCTATAATATTAGTATAATAAAAAATACAAAAAGATTTTGTTTTTGGAATATATCCGTTGGATTTTGCATGCTTTTTCGAGCAACACCATTTTTGACCAAATTTTTTAAGGTCAAAGAGTAATTATGGCTCAATGGCAATATACAGGGTGGCGCCGAATGAGCTATATGGTTTAAATGGTTTATAACTTTTTTATTTATGCGATTATTATAATTTTTTTCTTGTTTTTAAATACAGTATATTATTGGGGAATTTTTTACAATTAGCTTTGAAAAATGATATCCTGTAAGTGATGTCCATTTTCTGCTTCGCACATACGTGCTGTTTTTAGCATATTTTCCATAACTTTTCGCAGAATTTCGGGTGTAATGGCCATGATTTCATTTCGAATGTTGGTTTGGAGTTGGAGAATGGCTCTTGGTTTGTTAACGTACACTCTTTCTTTCAAATATCTCCAAAAGACAACTGTCAGGAGCTGTTAAATCTGGTGAACGTGGAGGCCAGTTAAAGTCGCTTCTGCGCGAAATAATGAGTTCGCCGAATATGTCCCTTAACAAAGCCATTGAGGCAAGTTTGTATGGTTTTCCACAGCTGGCCTAATAAAATTTACCAATATCGTCCGATATGCAGCACCGTTGACTGAGATTGAGACACCACTTTCATTTTCAAAAAAATATGGGCCAATTATCCTTTCGGGGGATACTCCGCACCAAACAGTACACTTGAGTGGGTGTAATTCTCGCTGATGCACTGCTCTTGGATTTTCCGTAGCCCAAATCCTGCAGTTTTGCTTGTTGACATATCCATTTAATAGGAAATGGGCTTCATCGCTCATTACCAAATTGTGATTAAAGTCTGGATTTTCCTCCGCTTTTTCACGGAAAGTGCACATGCACGTTGTTCGATCGTGTAATGGTTCTAATTAATTCCCCAAGTCTTCTTCACAAATTTCTGAAAAAAAAAAATATGAAAAAATAATAATTAAACAAGTTATATAGCTCATTTGCCGCCACCCAATATTTTCATGAAGGGCAATTACAGTAGCTTTCAAAGCCATTTCGTTTCACATCAAAATTTTGCTTCTGTCGAAAGCGCTACGATTAATTCGCATGAAGTGTTAAAAAAGCACACTGTTTGCCGTCCAGTTAGCTCGAATATCTTATGGCGTTTTCGTTTCTACCGAAGAAGGTTACCTTCTCATTACCCTCTAAGCACAAACACTAAGAACCGGGCAATGAAAAGGCAACATTTTTTGTAGAAACGAAAACGGCATTATTTTTTAGTCGAGAAATGTAATTTTGAAATTTTGAAATTACTTTGGTGTATTTCTCCCAAAAACCGTTGACTCAAAACACATGATTTATAAGAATATAATGCATTGATAAACAATATATAGTATAATAAAATAAAATGTCTGTCATACTTGGGCGTACACAATTTTTGATTCTTATAACCATTTTTGATTATAAATCGGCCAAAGTATATGAACGCCAAATTTAGTTGTTTTTATTTAATCATTCAGGCTGAAATTTTTCTTGATCTGTACTTTTTCATGTATTACACATTTGAACACTAATTAGTAGAGCATTTTTTGAAGTGAAATATTTTTGCACTCGGTTAGGTGTAAATGAAAACATCGATGTAACGAAAAAGCTACACAATCACTGGGCTCTAATTCCCACTCCAATGAAACGAAAAAGCTACAGAAGAAGAGTGAGGATGGCGGGGGTGGTTGCGCACGATTAAGATTAAGATTAAAATAAAGATTAAGAGTAAGATTAAGATTAAGATTGCGGCTAAGAATAAGATTAAGATTAAAAATAATAATAAGACTAAGGTTAAGGTTAAGATTAAGATGAAGATTAAGATTGCGACTGAGATTAACATTGAGATTAGGATTAAAATTAAGATTGAGATAAGGTTAAAGATTAAGATTAAGAATAAGATTAATATTTACATTAAGGTAAAAGTTAAGATTACGATTAAGAACAAGATTAATATTAAGAGTAAGATTAAGACGAAGTCTAAGATTAGGATTAAGAATAATATTAAGATTAAGATAATAATAAAGATAAAGATTGAGATTGAGATTAAGATAAACATCAAGATTAAGATTAAGATTAGTATTAAGATTACGATAGATTGATATTTAAATAACTGTTCATGCAGAAAAATACTGGTACTAATCACTTTTTTTCTATAACTTTTTTATTTTATGTCCAATTTCTATAAATTATATACCGTTGTAATGATATACCATTGTAATGATATACAAATGAACTATCGTAAAACAAGATTTATTTTATTTCGGTAATATTAAATACCAGTTTCACTTACGATTTTCTGAAAATAAAATATAAATATTTCTGCTTTTCGACCACACTGTGCAAACACTATTACTGGGCTGCATTGTTGGAAATTCAACCGGAGTTAAGTTAAGTGTTCCATGAAATATGACAAACGATAAGCTTGAAAGCTCATTTTCAGCCACTTGATGCCAAAAGGCACGAATCATCATGGCAGGACGCTTCAATGAATAGAGGTACTTGTTAACTTAAGCGAAGCATTGTTGCAACATTACACAAAGGATGTAAGATAAGTACAAAGTTAATGTCAGAAAAAAGGAGAGAAATTAAAAAAGTAAAGAAAATAATAAAGGAAACTAACAAAATAAGATGAGAAAAAGGATGAACTATTCGTCCTGGTACAGGATGTGCGGCACAAGCTAACTGTCAGCTAAAAAAGCTAGAAAAAAACATATAGTGAAGGTGAGCTGTTTAAAAATACAGAATTATTTATGGAAATATATATGTACGAGTATCGTCTGCGGTTGCATTTTCACTTTCGCACGTATGAACATAGACATATTTGTAACCAGTGCAAAACCTGTATGCACAAGTATTTTGAAGGAGTATGAGCGTGCGCATGGATTTCCTAGCCATTAGGGTTAAGTGAGTATAAACACGCAACTCGCTTGAGGTAGGAATAGTTCACAAATACATACACAATTTCATCAGGATAACAAGCTTCGATTGAAGTTTAAATTTTCTGCAAGTAAATGAAGTGCGATTTATATAACTAAATGTGAGTATAAAAGTGATTTTATAGAGCCATGTATTTTGAGAAGGAATGGCTGATAAATAGTAAAAGGTGATGTAATAATTTCAAATACCGACTAATAACTATGGACAACAAACTCAGATAGTCAATTCATTTTACGCTTTGTGTGTGTGTGGCTATGTGCGTATATACAAGCGAAAGGAAATTTAGTTTTGCCGCTTGAACCAATCACGCGTACCAAAACTTTCACCAATGAAGCGTAAAGTTGCCAGCACGCTAAGCTTGTTCAGCGGCATTCATTGTGAAAGGCCATCGGAGGTGGGTTAGAGGATTGCTGGTTGTACGTGTTACACATTTTACCACTAACTAGTGCACTGCTTGCATCTGTTCTCGGGCTTAACAACTTTTGAATTGAAAGCAAGGGAAGTCACGGCAAGCTACAAATTCGTGGTGGCGAAAGTTAAGTTGGCAAGCTGCTTTCCATTTGGGCCACTTTTAAACGCCCCTACTTGTATGTACATAGGTGCTAATACAAGTATATTGAAGAAAATATGGCATTTGTCAAAGACTACCACATCAGTCACCTGAAGTTTGAGCCAACTACCACTTCTCCAGCACTTGACAATGTTATGTCCTTCCATCGCTCGTTCACGTGCAACGGCAATGACAGCAAATAAATTGCATTTCAAGGAGTTTCAATCAACCACATTTCACAATGTGCAACTATAGCGCGCCACAATCATGCTAGCGCCATAGAAATAGCACCAACAAAAAAAAAGCGCGCAACGTTGACCAGAAAGTTTTTGCTGCGGCTTTA
>NW_023462095.1:0-21142 GCF_013731165.1 Rhagoletis pomonella | reverse complement strand
CTATTTTTTATATACGTTTATAGACTGAATTTTATACAAATGGAAAACCTATGGAATGTAATATCTACTGAAGATGTGGAATCGCGTGGCCTACAGGTGCTTTGTGATGAAATACCTAAAAATCCTCTTCCTGAAGTAGAGTACTACTGGACAGGAAACAAATATCTTATAGTATATTATGGCCATCAATATTTTAAATTAAAACCCCGTGTGGTACGGGAAAAACCACATTTACTAATAAACAATTAAAATTAAAAAAAAAATAAATATAATGAGGAAGAGTTTTCGATTTTAAAGTAAGGAAAGTTTTTCTTTGATCTAGAGATGGATTTTTGGTTCAGTGTAAATAAAACATCTATTCCTGAAACGACATCAGAAGCGCCTACATCTAATCCGCAAAAGGTTTTCACAACACAGGAAGCCATAGAAGCATTTAGGCAAGATTTAATACAAAAAGAGAAAAATATTTCGGGAATAATTGAGAGCTCACAACCCTTTTATAGACATTTTCAGCTTCAATATGAAGATAATATTATGCTATGAATTCGCTGTACATATGATAGTGATTTCCTTCAACGTAAACTGAATATTTCTTGTTTTGTGTATCGCCAGGTTGCATTCGAGAAAACTTTAAGTAACGGTGAAATTGAAATTGTTACTGGAGATGATATCACACTACGCTCAGATGTCACATTCATTGATATTAAAATTTATAAACATTATATGGATTTGGAAATTTCTTAACTTTTAATACTATAATATGGATATGCCGTATTCATATGACATATAAAAATAATACAAATGTAGTATATAAAAAGATTAATTTGATATTTGGTTTTCATTACTCAGCGGAGAGTGATCGATTAGTTAATAAAATTGGTGGTTCTAATACATACTTATGTTCATAATTATTTAAATAGGATTTGAATATACTCTAAAAAAATAATATAAACTTTTATAGAAATTCATAAGACTATTTTTTAAGCGAATTTAAAAAAGCTCAATCTATATAATGTTAGAGGAATATACGTTGGTTATAGACGTACAGGGAGTCTATTTTAATAGGAAATTTATTGTTAAAGAAGTCAGCATATCAACATATATATAACATATATATCATATATAAAAACGTTTCTTATTCAACCTCCATTTGAAGAATCCAAGTTAACGATACGGGATAAAACAGCTAATAACTGGTTATATCATAATCATCATGGATTAAAATGGGGAGATGGTGATTCGACTTTAATGGCTGTTATTGAATATACCCATTCATTAATGAAAAGAAAAAATTATATATTCAATGCTAAAGGATTGGAGAAAATCAGATGGATTCAACGTTTATTCGGATACGATATTATTTTATATAATTTAGATGATTTAAATTGTCCAAATTTAAAGAATTTATATATTAAAAATATAAATATAAATGCTTGTAAATATCATGAAAATTCTACGATATGTGCTGAAAAAATGTAATAATATTAAGAAACTTTATTTCTTCATTAAATATCAAATAATAAATAAAAAATAAATAAGTAATTATAAAACTTTATTTTATTTCAAATAAATTTTTTTTTGTTCTCATCATCAACATCAGTAGACCTTTCCATTCATATGTGAAAGATTAAAGGATTTCGTATTATTTTTGAATTTGTTAGACATTCGGTGACTCTTTTGAATTTAATAAATACGTCTTTCAATGAATATAAACGAGTAAAGCAAGTATCCTAATCTTTTTTTTGAAACGATGTATTATTAATATCTCCTGCTTTCTATATCAAAATATGAGTTTTCATAAGAAGTATGCTTAACAACTTTTCTCACTAATGATGATGAAATCAAGATCAAGGCTATTTATAATATTAGCATTTCATTTGAATCATATAATAAAATATAAATAGGATAATAAAAAATAAATACATTCTTTGACAGCAACATTGAGTTTAAGATTATTTCCACATTTTAATTGAATCATATTATGAAGTATAAAATAGATTATTAAAATATATGTATATTTAAATATGTTCTTTATCAACAGTTCACCCCAATGCTTTTTATATAGTTATGAAATGTGTATAAATAAGCTAATACTGTACATTAGAAATTATTACTTTGTTTAAAGCTACTAAAACACATCATGCCTGGAGTAAATCGAATCCTCAATAGCGAGCATCATGGAGAGTACAACTTCGATTTTGAATTGGAGATGTTGTGCTTTGAAGACATGGAAACCCCATGTATATGTATTGAAGATGAAGATGAGGGTCCCCGGTTACAGGTTTTGGGCATCCCAGTCAGAGCAGCCCATGCTTTTTTTAACAAAAAATGGGATGAAGAGGATGACAATAGCAAATTTTTAACAGTGGTTGGCGTTGAAATTGAGGAGTATATTATGGAGCAACACCAAAAAAAAGAAGGGGTTTAGATATTAAGACTAAGTTAAGGTATTATAGTAGAACAAATAGGGAAGCGATATATGATATAGAAGTTTATTCTAAATCACATAATAATATTGTATTTGAATATAACTTAACTGTTGAATTAGTATTTAGAAATTTAAAATTTAATTATATAGAACCATAAATTTGTTAAAAAACTTCAGCGTTTATTTGAATATAATATTATTTTATATGAGAGTTATTTATGAAAAAAGGTTTATTTATAAATCGTTAGTCGTTGGAAAAGGTTTTATAACCAATATAATTAATAAGCTTCCTTCTGAACTTCATTTGCTTAGTTATCAATTTTGTGAACCTGGAACGAAACTACGGAAACTTATAGTAAGAGGAGATTGAGGGATTAATCTACTAGACACTGCTTGTTGAGTACATGATATATCATATTTATATAATAAAGATTTAGATAACCGACATATTGCTGATAAAAAATTAACTGAGAAGGCTTGGGAAAGAGTTAAAGCGAAGGATAGCAATCTTAGTGGGAAAACAAATGCTTGGTTAGTTACAAATATAATGCAGACAAAAACGAAATTCGGTATGGGGAGCATTTATAGTAAAACTAAGAAAGTGGGAGGAAAAACTGGTTGTCAGCTCTTCAAACATGCTTTAAAAAGTGCTAAACAAAATTTAAAGAAAAGTAATAACTTAAAAGATGCCATAAAAATTTCACGAAAGGTTGTAAATAATATTTTTTAGAGAGAAAAAGTCTATAATAAAAGCACCATTCTCCCATTAACGCCTTTATTCGTAGCATTAGGAGCACTTGGAAGTCTATCTGGCGGTACAGCAGGAATTATTAAAACAATCAATGCTATAAAAACTGGAAAGGAGCAGTTATTGGAGGCGAAACGTCATAATAATACAATGGAAGCTATTTCTATGGGAAAAGGAATGTTTTTAAAGCCTTATAAAAAGGGATTCGGATTATATTTAAAACCATACCAAAAAAAACTCTTAATGAAGCTACCCAGAAGACCTCTTACTGATGTAGACTTAAAGAAGTATTCAAAATTTATTCCAAATTTTAGAGGGGTATTCATGTGTGACAGTTTAACCAGTAAACCATTTAAGAGAGAATGTGGAATAATAAATTTGGATAGTTCAAAGGGTCCAGGAACGCATTGGGTAGCTTACTGGAAAAACGATAGTAAGATTGATTACTTCGATAGCTTTGGAAACTTACAGCAAATAATAAAGTATTTAGTAAAAAACATTAGATATAACTATAAAAATCAGCAAAGCTATAATTCATATAATTGCGGACATTTATGCTTAAAATTCTTATTATCAAAATAAATAAGTAAATATAAACCTTCTTTTATTTCAAATTAAATTTTATTTGTTCTCATCATCATCAACATCAACAGGCCTTTCCATTCATATACACATACATATTAAATACTTAGCAATCAACTATGTGCACATTATTAACACAATTTTCTAGGGGTGGAGCATCTATATATGCATATGCATATGTACGTATGTATGTTTGCATATAGATGTATGTATGAGACCAATACACCTTACCAATTTTCGACATATAAACCACCTTGTATCGGATTTCTCAGATTTCCATCAGCGGTACACCCTGTGATCGATTCCGGTTCTGAATGTTATCGGATTTCTCAGATTTCCATCAGCGGTACACCCTGTGATCGATTCCGGTTCTGAATGGTATCGGATTACTCGGATTTCCATCAGCGGTACACCCTGTGATCGGTTCCGGTTCCGGACTCAGATTTGTCACCAGCGACATCTTGCGGCTTTTATCTGGGTTCTGAACTTGGATTACGATCGGCGACATCTTTTGGCGGAGCAGCAAAGCTTGCGGCAGAGCACCAGCAACCCGTATAGCGGTTCTGGACCGGTGCAGGCAGCAAACAATATGCCGATTCTGGACCGGTGCAAGCAGCGCTGCTAGCAGCGGTTCCAGAATCGGCATAAATATACTACTTATTTCGAAGTTTCGAACATTGTAAGCGATGGTACGGGGCGACCCGATCTCGCCAACCTAAAGTTTTGAATCTTGTTCTGACCACCACCGAACCTACATCTATTGTTTTTCAAATTATTGTAAAAATTACCAATGAGAAAATAAACCGCGTAATTATTGAAGTTTAAAGCAAAAAAACTACCTCTTGTTATTTACCTAGGCAAATACGTAGGTATATACATATTTGCATACACTTGCATATTAGTGCTCTCCGCATTCAACCCCACGACCTCCCTTGAACAGTGGTTAAGATTAATGTTTGGTTGGTTTGAGTGGATTGTCACACAGGTAAAAAGGAATTAACAAGTTTGTCATTTTCATTCCACAACTCGTAAAACCTAGAGCCATTTGGCGGTATTAATGAATTTCAGTACGTCATACATAGAAAGGCAGTTGCTCTCTGAATTCTTCTTGGCCTTCAAATAATTTCGCTAATTTTTGCTAGTTCGTGAGCTCTCTCCCATCGGCGTAGCCAGAATGAAATTTAGGGGGGGGGGGAGGGGAGCTCCACCCTATTAAGCTGGCATTTCAGGGTACTATTTTATATATATATACGGAAAATTTGAATGTTAGGGGGGGGCGGGGGCTCGAGCAACCCCCTGCCCCTACCTGGCTACGCCCATGCTCTCTCTTCTAAGTCCTCCACAAGTTGAGATTTGAAAAAATAAAAAGTATTTTTTTGTCAAAAGATTTCGCACAAAATAAATGGTTGTAATCCAAAAATAGCAAAAATATGCAAAAACCATATCCATTTATTGTAAAATATAATAAAATATGCGCAATAAATATGTAAAAATTGGTATGTAAAATTGGTAAAATATGCACTAACGATTGAATGCAATTTTAAAGGAAATTTCATGATTCGTAAAGCTAACTTAACCATTTCCATTTGAAGATGAAAATCATGCCTTTGCCTGAGATTCCGAGCCCTAATAATAAAATAACATGCAGACATGGGCGTAGCCAGGTAGGGGCAGGGGGGTGCTCGAGCCCCCCTAACTTTCAATTTTTCCTTATATATATATAAAATAGTACCCTGAAATGCCAGCTTAATAGGGTCGAGCTCCCCCCCTAAATTTCATTCTGGCTACGCCGATGCATGCATTATACTGAAAAGTGTACGCTTGAATATACTTTCACTACACGTATGTATGTATGTAATTCATATTTACATATTACCATCATAATTCATATATTTGTGCATATTCCTACATTCGTTCGAACCCAAAAGCATTTGCTTGCATTACTTACATATACATATGTACATATGTAAATATGTATGCTGTATGCATAACAAAATGTATAACCAAAACAAACGCGAAAAATATCTCCCATACAACGTCGTTGAAAATTTTTCGCGATAAGTTTATCTCGATAAGCTGTTCTGAGTGATCGCGAATTGATTACTTGCATCCAAGGCCTTGCTTGCATCGTTTTTCTCATTTATGAGAGGCCGACATCGGCAATGCTCCGACTTCTCATATTCGAGTGAGAGGAAATTTCTTAATTTTTTCCGATCGCGAATGAAAAGCAGTGGAAATTTTTTTGTCGATCGCATTCCGAATGTGAGAGGGAATTTCCGAACCCTGGTTATTGTGCTTGCCACATAAAAGCAAAACGTTGAAAATTATTGAAATCGGACTAAAATTACGGCCGGTTTTCATATAACGGTAAATTTCAGAAATGCCTGAATCTTCAAATGTCGAAATTTAAGGATGCTAATTTACTCAAAATTGATACACCTCGGGTTACCATGTAACGGTAGCTTTCGGAAAGGTGAAAGTATATTTAATACTTGCGCCGGGTATTTAATGTTCGGCTCCGCCCGAACTTAGACTTTCTTACTTGTTAATTTAAAAAATACACAACTCCTATTCATACGTAAATGTGAAATTAAATCTTACAAGTTATATAGGCCCTTATTATGAGTTGCATACGATTTTCGATCTTCGCTGGTTATCGAAGACCGAAAGTGAAATTCGTATAATGAGCTATGCAACCGTGTCGAAATTTTCGTTGAGTATCGAATTTTCTGTCGAACAGAATTTTTCTTTCGATGGTGTAGTGAAGTGTTAGAAAATTGTGAAAAATATATCATTTTGCATTTATTTTCTTACTTTTTGGCGGCTACACGCTAACTAAACAGTTTTTTTATCAATTTCATGCAGTTTTATTGCCGTGAATACAAAACACAAGCTCGAAAGTCTGGTTTTACTTGTGAAAGAAAATCCCAATACTCAGTTGGCACGATCTCTGAGAACAAGATCGTAGATCTGTTGATATTTTTAAATTATTTTAAATAGATTTGGCTCACAAACGCCTCTTTAGACAGTCGGAAATATTTAATAAATCTGTAGACAAATTTCTTAAATATATTTTATGTCAAAATATATTCTAAAGACTACACTTAAACTACCTTAAACATTTACTACTGCTGGCCAATTTACTAAGCTCTCATCCTCTGACGAATCGTTGAACCCCAGAGCTCCGTTGTACTGATTTTTACCACGTTTTTATAAACTTGCTTTCATTTTATTTCGTTTTAGTTTGCACAAAAATTAGATAAATATGTATAAGCACACTATTTAGTTTCCTCAATTTGTAAACAAAGCTTCTCAGCAGTGAAAAATATACTATTGTGAACAACATAAACGAGCGAAATTCACAATATCGAATAAGCGTCATAATACCAAATGAAAGTTCGTTCGATCAGCACTTTCGACCACAGTCGAAGATCGAATGCAACTCATAATAGGGGCCATAGCTTTTCTTCATTTTTTTTTGCCGGCGGGACCAATTTAACTTATTTCCACTAGCTTTGATTTTCTTTAATTTAAGTGTATTTTAGAAGACGGACGGCAAATTCTAGAAAAAGGGGGATGAGGGGGGGGGGGGGTAGAATAGAACCCCCTGATTTCAAAAATGCCCCCCTTTTTTTCTAGCAACCATATAGTTCTTATATAATTTGTTGTTAAAGTTTTTGTATAAACGCTGAATAAGATAGCAAAATACCATCAAACTTGCTGCTGCCAGACTGATAAAAGCGGATTCTTAATTCGGAATTTTCACATACTATTCTCTCTTTGGTGTGCACCAACTGGGGCTACCGCCCCAGTGATGTAACCTTGGGAAAGGATAAGGTAACTAGAATTCCCTTTCTGTGTGGTAAACCTGGGGCTGCCGTCCCATTGATGTCTATTATGGTTATGATGAGGACTAAGACCCTATCGATGCCAATATAAATTTTTCCAATCAGAGAAATGTACGTATTAAGCATTGCCTGTATTGCTTTGTATGTATTGTTTAGTACAATATGGCAACACATGTTATGTGTCAGTTTGCAACCTTTAACGCAAGTTTGTTTTTTGATTTGTTATCAGATTTAAAAAACACAATTTAGACGGTATGCTTCTATCTCGAATGTTCGCAGAGGAATTGAAGTTTTATGTTCACATTTACAATAGAATTATGTTCTGGAGACGAGAAGGAAATGAAAGAAGTAGAGGAGAAAGAAAATAAAAAGAAATGCGATAGGCAGGGTTGCCACCGAGCAAGACGAATATAACAATAGGAAAATGATAACAATCCATGTGTTATTGTAAATATGGGTGCAATTCAACGTAATTTACAAGTCGATAACAGTTGAATTAAAGTGATTTATATACAAGATAAAATAAAATAAATAAAATGCAAAAACTTTTTAATATACAACGCTTTTATAAATGGACTAAAAAGTAGAAAATAATATTTCTCAGTCCCACAGAATTTGTTTTGATAACTTTTGATTTTGAAATTTTAGCAAAAGTCATTATAAACAATTAATGACATTGAAAACGAAAAACGTGGAGCGCATGCAGTACAAAGCATTCGATTTCATTGACAATAGTCAAACTACATAACATTCTACAGCGAAAGTACACATTTGATATCGATTTTAAACGGTCGTTATTCATATGCCCACATACATACATATGTTACTTTTCATATCAATTCAAGTGTATTACATGCGCCCCACGCTTTTCATTTTTAATGTCATTAATTGTTTATAATGACTTTTGCTAAAATTTCAAAATCAAAAGTCATCAAAACAAATTCTGTGGGACTGAGAAATATTATTTTCTACTTTATAGTCCATTTATAAAAGCGTTGTATATTAAAAAGTTTATTTTATTTTATTTATTTTCTACTTTTTAGTCTTGTCTGTACAAAATTTTGCAATAGATATTAAAATAATTCAACTTGCAGTGAAAGAGAACAGAAGACTATGCAAGCACAATGTTGTTTGCTCACATTTAGTATAAACATACATGTAGAGTCCGAAATAAATACACACGGCGTTTTGTATTTAACAGCTTTATTAATTTTAAAGTTCTGGGTTTAATCAGTCAAATGCGCTGTACGTGTGACTCGTCCGAATTTCGAATTACATCTGCTGTCCGTTTGTGCGTTGTCCATGTTGCTGTCCGCGTTCCTTTCGTTCATTGTCGTTCGTCAAAAAAGGATTCTTGTGCAGGGTTGCATATTAGCGTATGCAGTCCCACATTCGGCCCTCCTGACTACTCGTTCGGCTCGAACGATGGCTCCCACTTTTTCATGTACTCGGCGACAATGGTTGTGCGTCACCCTCGCCAACTTTCTCTACCTCGTATCGATCGTGAGCCAAAATTTTTGAAATCTTATAAGGGCCAAGATACTTTGGTCTTAACCTAAGGCTACTCCCGAATTGAGTGCGCTTGATGGCGACCAACTCATTTTGCTTATATTTTATTGCCTCCCTTCTCCTATCATCAAAAGTACGCTTAGTTTCTTTCTAAATCAACGCGATATTCTCTTTCGCTTGTTCGCGGATCACCTCACGTTCTAAGTCTAACTCATCGATATCAGCATTATGTATCAGCTCGCTAAGCTCGGACAACCCTTTAACCCTCATATCAAACCCAGTCAGTATAATAAAAGGTGCGAACCTAGTACTACGCGCTGGAGTGTTGTTGATGGCCTGCTGTACCCTGTCTATGTGTTTATACCAACTACCTGGTTCCTCAGAGCACAATTTCGATAACATTGGTACGACTATTTTATGCACTCGCTGAACTTGGCTTTTTCCTCGCGGAACACCTGTAGCGATTAACAAATGTTCAATACCCTCCCTTTCGCAGTAACCTTTGAAGAGGTTACTTGTGAAAGCGGCTCCTCTAGCAGTGATAACACGCCGTGGATTGCCAAAAATTGCAGCCTGTTTGGATAATCGGTCGACGACTGCCTCAGCACCGGTATTTTTGGTGCGGTATAACCACACAAACTTCGAGAATGCGTCCACCACAACTAAAATATAATTATACGCCTTCTTAGTTTGCTCCATAGGTCCAACATGATCAAGGTGAAAAGTGCTTAATGGCCGATTCTCTTTATCAATGGGATTCAGTAGTCCTTCTTTCCTTCCTGCCTTGGCATCAGTTACGATGCATTCGACGCAACTCTTTACGACCTTGGCCGTTTTCGAGCTCAGCTGTGGAATTAAAAAGTTCTTTTCAACGGCTTCCTGGGTCTTTTTTTACCGAGAAGTGTCCCTGCTTGTGCGCGGTTCGGATAATTTCATCTTCCATCAGCGAAGGCACCACTATAAGTTCCTTTACAGGATCCTTATAGAGTAAATTGGGTTTCATAAAAAAGTCCTCATACGTTTCCCTTTCTAACACCTTACAAACCGCTTTAATGCACTCGTCCTGCTGCTGGGCTTGCTTCAGTCTATGAGTGAGCGAATCCTTAAGAATCAGCATTTTCGACCCACTTCGATGCCCGATCTCATAATCGTGATCTTGCAGCCTCATGGCCCAACGAGATACCCTCAGCGGAACATCATTCCTCCTCATAGTCAGGGCAAAGGCGTTGCAATCAGTGACGATCTTGAAGTGAATTCCCAACAAATACACCCTCCACTTCTTGAGTGCCTCTACGATGGCCAACACTTCCAGCTCATATGAGTGGTATTTCTCCTCCGTTGGCTTGGTTTTGCGGCTCATATACTGGATTGGATGGAAATGCTGGTCCTCGCTGTCTTTTTGTAGGAGCACTCCGCCGTACCCATGCATCGACGCGTCCGTATGAACCTCGGTTATTGCCTTCGGGTTATAAAGTTTCAAAACAGGTGCGCTGACCAACGCAGCTTTTAATTTCGGAAACGCTGCTTGCTGATTTTCCGTGAAAACAAACTTTACCTCCTTCCGCAACAGGTCAGACAGTGGTTTGGCGATCACTGCGTACCCTTCAATAAATCGGCGGAAATACGACGTTAGTCCCAAAAACCTTTGTACCGATTTTTTGTCAGTTGGTACCGGAAAACTCTTCACCGCGTTTGTCTTCCCTTCCGATGGTCTGATCGTGCCGCCTTGGATTATGTAGCCTAAGAAATCGACTTTCGTTTGGAGAAACTGACGTTTTTCCCACTTAATGCGTAAGTTAAACTGTGTTGCCTTCTCCAATACTACCTTTAGCTTGACTACGCCTTGATCTACGTCCTTAGAGGGAATTATAAGATCGTCCATATAGGTGACTACCGTTCCGCCCCTAACAAGATCCCTAAACACAGCAAAAATGTATCGAGTAAATACCGCCGGAGAGTTGGAAATTCCAAACGGAACATACAAGAATTCGTATTGGCCTGGATGGGTCACAAACGAAGTATATTTCCTGGATCCCGCCTCGATTGGCACATGGAAAAATCCATTTCTTAAGTCGAGAGTTGTGAAAACATGAGCGCCCTGTAACCTTTCGATCACGTCGTCCATGCGCGGCATGGGAAAATTGTCTTTCATTACCTTTTCGTTTAGACGACGATAATCGCAGCAAAGCCTTTTGCTTCCATCTCTTTTCCCAACCAGGACAATAGGCGAGGCATACTCGGATGTGCTAGGCTGAATAATGCCTTCCCCAAGCCACTCGGTGACTTGCTTATCGACAACACATTTGTCGGAGTATGACATTCGCCGTGGTCCCTGATAAACGGGGATATCATCAGTTAAACATATTTTCATAACGACTGGAGATTCATGCCGCTTTCTCGGTACGAAATTCTCTATTAAGGATCCGATCTCCCTTGATTTCGCGCTGTTAAGATGAGACGAGTCAACACTAATTTCCTGTTTGGCATTGGCGACAGACGCCAAACATATCTCTTTGAACTCCTTCAAAATAATTATTTCTGCTTCTGGCTCTTACTGCAAAGAAGCCGCTGTTGATTCGGTTTTAGCTTTGTTCCTTAACTGTACATATCTTCTGATACTCTCAAGTCGATCTGCCTCAACACATTGTTACCGATGATTGCTTGGTACACAATATCTCGCTCGCGGACAACATGAAAGGTGATATCTAATTCGACCCCGTCTATGTTTGTTTTGATATCGAAACTACCAATCGTATTAAGAGTACTGCTGCCTACGCCTCTCAATTGATGCCGTTCCTTAGATAATTCAATATCCCCTAGCATTAAGAGAACATCAAACCGCATAAGACACAAGTCGCACCCAGTGTCTAGCAATGCCGAAAACGTGAAATAGTTAATAGATCCTTAAAAATAACGCATCCTACAGAAGCAGCACGCACCGATTCTAAAGTGTTCACACGAGGTGTTTCCTGCTTAACCTGCACTTTCTTTGTCGGACAGTCCGCAATGCGATGTCCCGGTTTGTTGCATCCGAAGCATGTCGGCTGTCGCTGACGCTGACAGCTGTTAGCCAAATGCCCTACCTCGCCACATCGATAGCAACGTTTGTATCGGTTACTTGCGGCTTTGTTACACTCTTGCTCGAATCTTCGCTTTTCCCCTGCGCCCAAACTGAGTTGGCGCCCTGAACGCACTTTATCGTATATGAGAATCTGGGTTTTCAACTCTGCAATTGTAGCAGCATGATACAAATTCGCCTTGTTTGCCCTAGAGTCAGGAATACCATCCACAAAATACTCAATGAGGCTCTTGTCGTCTAAATTTATCGGCCTCCCTATCTCCATAAGACTGTAGAGATATTCACGATAGTCTTCGCCAGAACGCTTGCGACGATTTCCGAGCTCCCTATGCACTTCAATAGATGAGCTCGCTTGGGCGTATCCCAATTATTAATGCCGCGTTGACTACGCACATAAATTTTAGCAGCACTCTTTAGTAACTGCTTCCCATAAATAAACTTCTGAAGATCCCCCCACTGCACAGCTGTGGCATTATCCTCGAAATCGGAGAGCCATTCTTCCACAGAGGGATGCCCGATACCGCTAAATGACGTAAGAGAACCTTCAATATCGCGCAATGTGAAAACCGGACGACCAACCACCCCGGCCTGCGATACACTACTCTGAACAGAATCGCTCTCACTCCCGGAGCCGTCTTCGTCGCCTATGGTGAGGCCAAAATGCTCGCAAAATCGGTCCTGCAAAGTAGCTTTGCGTCCATTGGTTGAAAGTCCCAGTCCAGTCAGTTTATCTTTCAAACCGTTCACAGTCAGTGAAAATATTTGGTCCCTGTCCGTGCCGAAGTTTACAATATTTAACAATGTAAAATATTTAGCAAATATCAAGGTATTAAAATTATTATACTAAGTAAATATAACCTTTCGACAAAATATTCCTTAGCTTTGATAATAAATGTTCACAAATACTGTAAAAATGACTCAATTTTCAAATATTCTTACAGGAAAATAGTTTACACTATGAGCACTATTCTTTGACTTTTGTTTTTATTAACAAATTTACACAAATTGTGTTAAAATTTTCCGCAATTGTTCATTTAGCACATTTACAACCGAAATCTCATTTAATTTTCAAATAATCTAATAAGAAAATAGTTTACTTCATGAGCACCATTCTTATTTTCTTCTTTTGTTTTGATTAACAAATTCAATTTTCTTTCGCAAACCTCAGCTAAATAGAAGTCAACTTCAATTTCCTTCTTCAATCTTATTCTTTAAATTCCGTTTCCAAATTTATTTGGTTTTGCTTTATTATCGCACAAACTTCAATTCAATCTTCTTTCTATTCCAATCCAATTAGATTTTTCAAGTTTTCTTTTACTGCTGTCATTCGCATACTTTCTACATACAAACAATAACTTTTCTGCTCTCGCTGTTTCGCCAACCTCAGCCTTTCTACTCACACTCGTACTCTCGTTCGTACTCGCTCCTGTACTCGGCATCTAGCAGCGCATCTACCCTACGTTGCTTTGTTTTAATTTCGCAAATCACTTGTCCCTTCTTTGATTATCGACGCTTTGGCCCTTTGCTCACGGCCACTATTGCCTATGCCTTGCTCTCCAGCAACGACATCTTACTCTGATGTCTACTTAGAATTTTCGTCTAGTCGTTTCGTTTACTTTCACGCTTTTCATTTTCAATCTCATAAATTGTTTATAATGACTTTTCATTAATCTAATCAAAAGTTATCAAAACAAGTTCTATGGGACTGAGATATATTATTTTCTAATTTTAGCCCATTTATAAAAGCGTGTAACATTAAAAAGTTTTTTTTTTATTTATTTTATTCTTTTTAGTCTTATCTGTATAAAATTTGGCAATAGATACTAAAATAATTCAACTTGCAGTGAAAAGAGAACAGAAGACAATGCAAGCAAAATGTTGTTTGCTCACGTTTAGTATATGCCTACATATAGCAGCAATTAATTTCATTTAAAGAAATGGCGTGTCGTCCATTTCCGCTGTAACGTATGTAGTGCATATTTTTAAGTTCTTCTGGCGAGGCGACATCTATCTCTAGAGTTTTTCTAATTGTATGTCTCTGATATGATACCTACGACGAGGTTGATATCTAGACTACATTTGCCATAAATAACTTTGCTATATTTATAGTATATGGTGGTCTGGACATACAACATTGCAGGTTGATAAAAGCGTTGTAATAAAAGTGTGTAAGTATTAAGTACAGTGTTATGTGCATTTATATATATGAAAGTATGTGACAAATGCACTTTTTGTTAAGGAAATCAAATGGAACTACTTAAGAAATTTTAACAACAAATAACTTATAAACAATAATATTGTTTTTATTTTTTATTTTTTTTGTTATACATGTTTTAGAGGATACCTCCCTTAACATCTTGGCCAAGTTTCATTTGTTAATTCCACCTGGTTCTCTTAAACCACAAGGTGCGGCTGACTACTAAAGCCCACCCATTTTTATTCACCTCACAGCTGTCAAAAATTTACTATCCAGTATATTTTTTTATCAATTGGAACAGGCCCTAAGGCACCGATATAAATTAATATGCTATAAGTGAATGCGAATGTGAATGCCAATGTATAGACATAAGAATATGGCGCCAAAACTAGAACAAATAAAAACACAACAGCAAAGAAATACTCTTAACTTCAAGCGTTACAAGCGGGGAGCGGAAAGATTCGCCCGCGAACGATGCGATGTATTTTTAAGAAATAATTTAGGTGAGCAAATTAGGTGATTTAGATAAATCAAAAATGGAAAAGTTAGTCATTTTTAATAATGTTTTTTTTTTTGATTTATTACTTGAATTTAAAAATTGGAACATTGTATTTAATAAAAAGTATTGTTGCTGCCTTTTCGGGTTACAGCCCGTTTTTCAAAAGGGCGTAAATCAAACCTACGTCACCAAATAACTACGCGGCATCAGTTAAGACGACTTTCAGTTATACATATTTACTTTTTTATTGCGGTGCAATGACTCAATCGCATCGAGGATGCAAATGTCGGATGTATCCTCCGGACTTTCATCTTCACAATCTAGCATCATGGCATGATCGTTGTTTAAACACCGTTGTTTTCCAAAGAATTCTTCATTCTCATTATTTATGTTGTTTCAGAGTTTAGAGAACCTGTAACGCCATCAGCGTCTTTCCATTTTAGTTTTTCTAATTCATTTTTAATTCCTTATTCTGTGACTGGTTTGAAAAATGTGTGCTTATAGCGAGGTTCTAAATATATAGGTGGACATGGCAAATAAATTGTTATTTTCTAGGAATGAAAGTTTTTAAGAAAAGTCTGTTTTGAAAGGCGTGGCTGCCAGCCGAATTAGTTTAGAAGAAAAGGCATGCCTTTTTTTATAATAATTTGAATTATTGGAATCACGGACGATGGGTCTCAAAACTGCTTAGTTCCCGGGTGAGTTCTTAAAAAGGTTCATCTGTAACGAATAGCTTGTAATTAGTTCCATTTATTAGCTGAGCTAGTTGCAGGCTGTCACAATTAATTATTACCGTTTTGTTGTTCCATTCCATGCGCTCAATGTGCTTTGATATTTTGAGGTAAATGAACGCAAATTTTTAACATATCGGTAATATAGTATAGAAAGGGCGCAATTCACAATGTCGCTGAAATGCAAAAAGCCACAACTTAAATTGTTTATTGCATAAAACGATGTGGGGAATTATGATTCGAAGAAATGCATCATAATCAATCAAAAAGTGAATTTTGGATTTTTAGTTAGTTACGGCTTTTCGTATTTCATACTATACTAACGATATATTGCATTCCAAGTCCCACTTCTCAACAGATATTAAATTCGCCTTGAATTAATTCTTATTTGATTTGTGAACTTGCTCACAACTTTGTAACATCCATTTTATTTTTATTTCGCTGCGTGCAAATTTTGACAATTATCACAAAATTATAATAAATGTAGTTGTTTTCGAGCGCACAGAGTATTTGCATAGTAAATTCGGTCAAAATTATAATAATAACGGTTTTTACCCGCATGACGTACGGAACCAGTATTTTCAATTTTTGCGCCGAGTAACGATAGGCAGGAGTTTGTTAAGTGTCGAGATCTAAAACTGTTCAGCTACAAAACTAAATTCATCAGCCGATTTTATGTCTTTATTTCAACAATTCATTTATTGAGAGAGGACAGTATCGATTTCTTAATGCTGAAAAGCGAATCTGATATATCAAACGTGCTGAAATGAGAGTTGAAATCCTGGCATAAGCACTGGAGTGGATCGTGCAATTCAAAATTAGTTTTACAAGCTTTCAGAAATAGGGGACAAAAGTGTCTTGATACCCGGGAGGGAACATTTAGGCTAACTTCGCCCAGAAGAAGCGGACTTGAAATTGAGCCTTCTAGTAATTTAACTATAAAAATTGTGCCAAGCACTTGCCTGCGGCTGGAAAGTGTAGGAAGATTAATAAGTTTTAATCGGCTCGTATAAGGTGGAAGGTTATATTGAGAATCCCAACAGAAATTTCTTAAAGCAAAAAGTAGGAATTGTTTTTGAATTGATTCGATCTTGTCTGAGTAAATTTGATACCTTGGATTCCAAACCACCGAACCATATTCCAGAATTGGCCTAACTAATATTGTAAACAGGGTTTTAGTGATATAAGGGTCACAAAATTCGTTTGACCATCGTTTCACAAATGCAAGTACACCTTTAGCCTTGTTCACTGTCACATTAATATGAAGATTAAAATTAAGCTTAGGATCCATTGTGATACCAAGGTCCACAAAATTGTATACCTGTTCCAGGTTATGGTTACCTATTGTATAAGAAGCGGAATGTACAGCTCTTCGCGAGAAGCACATTACTTTACATTTCTTAAGATTTAGAGGCATACGATTTACTTGACACCAGTAAGCCATGCTGTTTAAGTCTGATTGTAGCAAAGACCTTTCTTTAATTGAAACGTACGATTTATAAAGCTTTACATCATCTGTATACATCAAAATTTTGGAAAATTGTATATCTTTAGAAATATCGTTTATAAAAAGCAAGAACAGAAGCGGGCCTAGGTGGCTACCTTGAGGGACTCCTGAAGTAACATCAATGACGTCAGAGATAGTATTTTTAAACATTACCCTTTGTGATCTATCATAGAGGTATGAAGAGATCCAACGTAGAAAATTAGGTGGAAGACCAAGAAGATCAAGTTTATAAATGAGCAATGAGTGGAACACTTTGTCAAATGCTTTACTGAAGTCAGTATATATAACATCAACAGTTTTGCTTTCACTAAATGCTTTTGAGATATAGGATGTTAATTCAAGTAAATTTGTAGAAGCTGATTTGCCTTAGCAAAATCCATGTTGACTATATGACATGCTAGAACAGATTGAATGCGTCAACTGATTTGTTATAATTGCTTCAAATAATTTAGGAATTGCAGAAAGCTTAGCTATTCCCCGGTAGTTCTCCACTGAAGATCTGCTACCGCTTTTATGTAACCGGGTTATGAATGATTCCTTCCATATAGTTGGAAAAACGCCCTCTTTAGGAGACAAATTAAATAACGCTGTTAACGGCTCATAGAGATAATCAGCACAATTTATAAGAATACAAGTAGGGATCTGGTCAGGATCATAACTGAAGGACTGCTTTAAGGATTTTAGATAAACTACTACATCATTGGGAGATATTACTGGGATATTTATTGAGTTCATTGGACATAGTTTAAAAGGATAGTCAATGTTAGCATGTGAGTTAATGGAATAATTGGATATAAAAAAACTGAGCGAACATGTTAGAAATTGTTTGATTATCACTAGAGACGGTATTTTGATACTTCATGGCGGAAGGAAACCCACGTACATTTCGATTGGAGTTTACGAAGTCATAAAATGATTTGGGGTTATATATTATACGCCGTTTGATTTTACACAAGTAAGCTTTATAACACTTTTTGTTTAATTCAAAAAACTTATGACGCATAAGTGAGTATTTTACATAGCATGAGTGTAAACCGGTTTTTTTTTTTGTAATCTAAAATATTGCGACTTTCTAATTGTTTGTTCTTCAGGAACATACATGCGTTTAGGCACATGCTTTTGAAATAATTTATGTAAAGTAAAGTTAAAAAGTGCAACGCTTTGTTCAATATTTTCTTCATAAGCAGGTCACGACAATATAGACAGTTCTTTGTTAAGCTTTTTAAAGTTGGCTTTCGAAAAATCAAAGCGAATATTTGGTTCGTATGCTTGGGTACTGCAATTTTGACCATCACTTATAACTTCGTAAGATACCTCCATAGCAGGGTGGTAGACATCTTCGGGCAAAACTAGTGGATCACGCTTATTTACAATGGACTTAGATGCATCATCGACATAAACAAGATCTAATACTTTACCAAACTTATTGTGAAGTACATTAACCTGAGTTAGGCAGAGTTCAGCCATCTCCTCTAAAAATACGTTGTTGCACGCACTAGACGCGAAAGGTACGATATCATTGTCAATGATGGTCCATGATATGCTTGGTAAATTAAAATCACCCAACACAATCATTGAATCAGAGGGTTTAGTCAGTAAATTAACTGATTTCAGTAAAGAGATGAGTCGTGAATACACCAATGTGTCAGATTGGACTGGGAACTTCGAGGGCCCGTGTTGCGCTGCTCGGTCGCAGACCTCAACTGCGACGCCTCCCGCCACCACCACAGGGCGGCAACCATCACAGCAGCGCACACAGTCAACGGCGGTAAGAACACACACATCCCTTACACCCCACATCACGACACGTCTCCCGAACCACATGAAGCTCCTTCAATTTAACTGCAACGGGCTACAGAGAAAGATTGAGGAGATAACCGTCTTCATGTGTCGGCATGGTATATTGATAGCTGCGGTC
The DNA here is from genome assembly GCF_013731165.1 of Rhagoletis pomonella. Classification (NCBI taxonomy): domain Eukaryota; kingdom Metazoa; phylum Arthropoda; class Insecta; order Diptera; family Tephritidae; genus Rhagoletis; species Rhagoletis pomonella. The sequence continues at coordinate 2,096 of NW_023462095.1, read as the reverse complement.
CAAGAGACGAAGTTGCACAGCAATTCAACTTTGTTGAATTGTGCCGGGTACAACGTGCACCGTCGAGATCGTGAGCGAGATAATGGTGGTGGCTTAGCGTTCATCACGCACCACACCGTGCAATATCGTCTTATCAAAGCAGACATCGACCGCAGGGATACCACCCTAGAATGTCAGGGCATTGCTATCCGGTCAGGCGATGTCGAGCTCGAAATATTTAACATATACATACCCCCTGTCACCTGCTGCCCGGCAGGATATCACCCTGATATAGGTGCGCTCCTCAGAGGTGAAAACCGTATGGTAGTAGGTGACTTTAATGCGCACCACGATCTTTGGTACTCAAGCCTGTCAAACGATCGTAGGGGGAACAGACTTGGCTGAGCAGATAGACGATTCGACATTCTGCACAATGAACGACGACGCACCCACCAGGATTATGGGTAACTGCAGTAGCTCGCCAGACATAACCATAGTCAGCACTGGTCTGATAAATAGCATAACATGGCGACCTATGCTGACATTAGCATCAGACCACCTACCCATAGTCATCTCGATAGATAAACCAACCGACTTTGCCTCCGCCAAACACCGGACCTATATCAGCTTTTCTAAAGTTGATTGGAAAGGTTACGCGGAGTTTACCGAAAACACCTTTACAGCGCTTCTACACTAACCGACGTCCATCTCGGTGAACGTAAGTTCCGCAGGGCTGTCACTGCTGCTGCAGCTCGCTTCATACCGGCAGGATGTATAACGGACCCACGTCCAAACTTCCCTGCCGAAGCGGCTGTTCTAGCCGATGAGCGTGATTGCCTCCGTCAGGCCGATCCTGGAGATCCCCGTATCAGGAATCTAAACGCGGAGATTCGGCAACTAGTAAACGTGCATAAGCGGAAGAAGTGGGAGGAGCATCTGAAGACCTGCAACTTCACCTCTGGTGTGAGCAAGCTTTGGTCAACCGTGAGGTCACTATCCATTCCGACGAAGCACGACGACAGAGTCGAAATTTCCTTCGGCGACCATGCCTCGTCGGACCCGGAGCGATGCGCGAGCTATTTTAGCCGGCAGTTCATACTGCATCTTCCGGTGGACAAAGCCAAGCGTCGAGTGACCAGAAGGCTGCGCAAACTGCCAACAACCTGTGCCCCCTTGGTTTCACTTGCGGTGAAGTTCAGGTGGCCATCGGGAAGGCGAAAGCCTCCAAAGCCATGGGTCCCGACGGAATATGCATGCCGATGCTGAAAAATTTGGGTCCTGCGGGGGTAGCGTACCTAACGGAGGTCCTCAATTTGTCTATGGCCACTCTCATCATCCCAGACATCTGGAAGGTCCGATAACACTCCTTTCCCCGGCAGCGAAGACACTCGAGGCCTTGCTACTCCCGTATTTCACAAACCACTTGACCCCAGCGAAGCATCAGCATGGTTTCCGTAAAGTGCACAGTGCAACAACAACACTTAACGCCATAAACACTCAGACAACTCGTGGCCTCAATCGAAACCGTCCCTGTGATTCTAGTAGCGTTGGACTTGTCAAAGGCGTTTGACACCGTTTGCCATTCCACGCTACTAGAAGATATAGAGGCCTCCTCTCTCCCACAGAGGCTCAAACGGTGGTCGGCAAATTATCTGAGTGGTTTAATGTTTAGAGACAAAACGAGTAAATTCAGAAAAATAAAACATGGGGTTCCACAGGGTGGTGTCCTTTTCCCGCTACTGTTTAACTTTTACATTTCAAAGCTCCCTCAACCACCAGAGGGAGTCTCGATTGTCTCTTACGCCGACGATTTCTCGATCATGGCGACTGGGAATGGAATTGATGACCTGTGTTCGAAAGTAAACGAGTATCTCTCTGAACTTTCTCGCTTCTTCACTGCAAAGTGTCTAGCCCTCTCCCCTACGAAATCCTCTGCGACCCTGTTCACAACTTTGACGAAGGAGGTCACACCAATTCCGACGGTGAATAACCCCAAAATACTCGGAGTAACATTCGACAGCCTGCTCTCCTTCTCTGCGCACTCAACCGCTATTGTCAATAAATTACAGAGCCGCAACAAGGTCCTCAAGTCGCTAGCCGGCAGTACTTGGGGCAAA
>NW_023462094.1:0-21143 GCF_013731165.1 Rhagoletis pomonella | reverse complement strand
CTATTTTTTATATACGTTTATAGACTGAATTTTATACAAATGGAAAATCTATGGAATGTAATATCTACTGAAGATGTGGAATCGCGTGGCCTACAGGTGCTTTGTGATGAAATACCTAAAAATCCTCTTCCTGAAGTAGAGTACTACTGGACAGGAAACAAATATCTTATAGTATATTATGGCCATCAATATTTTAAATTAAAACCCCGTGTGGTACGGGAAAAACCACATTTACTAATAAACAATTAAAATTAAAAAAAAAAAATAAATATAATGAGGAAGAGTTTTCGATTTTAAAGTAAGGAAAGTTTTTCTTTGATCTAGAGATGGATTTTTGGTTCAGTGTAAATAAAACATCTATTCCTGAAACGACATCAGAAGCGCCTACATCTAATCCGCAAAAGGTTTTCACAACACAGGAAGCCATAGAAGCATTTAGGCAAGATTTAATACAAAAAGAGAAAAATATTTCGGGAATAATTGAGAGCTCACAACCCTTTTATAGACATTTTCAGCTTCAATATGAAGATAATATTATGCTATGAATTCGCTGTACATATGATAGTGATTTCCTTCAACGTAAACTGAATATTTCTTGTTTTGTGTATCGCCAGGTTGCATTCGAGAAAACTTTAAGTAACGGTGAAATTGAAATTGTTACTGGAGATGATATCACACTACGCTCAGATGTCACATTCATTGATATTAAAATTTATAAACATTATATGGATTTGGAAATTTCTTAACTTTTAATACTATAATATGGATATGCCGTATTCATATGACATATAAAAATAATACAAATGTAGTATATAAAAAGATTAATTTGATATTTGGTTTTCATTACTCAGCGGAGAGTGATCGATTAGTTAATAAAATTGGTGGTTCTAATACATACTTATGTTCATAATTATTTAAATAGGATTTGAATATACTCTAAAAAAATAATATAAACTTTTATAGAAATTCATAAGACTATTTTTTAAGCGAATTTAAAAAAGCTCAATCTATATAATGTTAGAGGAATATACGTTGGTTATAGACGTACAGGGAGTCTATTTTAATAGGAAATTTATTGTTAAAGAAGTCAGCATATCAACATATATATAACATATATATCATATATAAAAACGTTTCTTATTCAACCTCCATTTGAAGAATCCAAGTTAACGATACGGGATAAAACAGCTAATAACTGGTTATATCATAATCATCATGGATTAAAATGGGGAGATGGTGATTCGACTTTAATGGCTGTTATTGAATATATCCATTCATTAATGAAAAGAAAAAATTATATATTCAATGCTAAAGGATTGGAGAAAATCAGATGGATTCAACGTTTATTCGGATACGATATTATTTTATATAATTTAGATGATTTAAATTGTCCAAATTTAAAGAATTTATATATTAAAAATATAAATATAAATGCTTGTAAATATCATGAAAATTCTACGATATGTGCTGAAAAAATGTAATAATATTAAGAAACTTTATTTCTTCATTAAATATCAAATAATAAATAAAAAATAAATAAGTAATTATAAAACTTTATTTTATTTCAAATAAATTTTTTTTTGTTCTCATCATCAACATCAGTAGACCTTTCCATTCATATGTGAAAGATTAAAGGATTTCGTATTATTTTTGAATTTGTTAGACATTCGGTGACTCTTTTGAATTTAATAAATACGTCTTTCAATGAATATAAACGAGTAAAGCAAGTATCCTAATCTTTTTTTGAAACGATGTATTATTAATATCTCCTGCTTTCTATATCAAAATATGAGTTTTCATAAGAAGTATGCTTAACAACTTTTCTCACTAATGATGATGAAATCAAGATCAAGGCTATTTATAATATAAGCATTTCATTTGAATCATATAATAAAATATAAATAGGATAATAAAAAATAAATACATTCTTTGACAGCAACATTGAGTTTAAGATTATTTCCACATTTTAATTGAATCATATTATGAAGTATAAAATAGATTATTAAAATATATGTATATTTAAATATGTTCTTTATCAACAGTTCACCCCAATGCTTTTTATATAGTTATGAAATGTGTATAAATAAGCTAATACTGTACATTAGAAATTATTACTTTGTTTAAAGCTACTAAAACACATCATGCCTGGAGTAAATCGAATCCTCAATAGCGAGCATCATGGAGAGTACAACTTCGATTTTGAATTGGAGATGTTGTGCTTTGAAGACATGGAAACCCCATGTATATGTATTGAAGATGAAGATGAGGGTCCCCGGTTACAGGTTTTGGGCATCCCAGTCAGAGCAGCCCATGCTTTTTTTAACAAAAAATGGGATGAAGAGGATGACAATAGCAAATTTTTAACAGTGGTTGGCGTTGAAATTGAGGAGTATATTATGGAGCAACACCAAAAAAAAGAAGGGGTTTAGATATTAAGACTAAGTTAAGGTATTATAGTAGAACAAATAGGGAAGCGATATATGATATAGAAGTTTATTCTAAATCACATAATAATATTGTATTTGAATATAACTTAACTGTTGAATTAGTATTTAGAAATTTAAAATTTAATTATATAGAACCATAAATTTATTAAAAAACTTCAGCGTTTATTTGAATATAATATTATTTTATATGAGAGTTATTTATGAAAAAAGGTTTATTTATAAATCGTTAGTCGTTGGAAAAGGTTTTATAACCAATATAATTAATAAGCTTCCTTCTGAACTTCATTTGCTTAGTTATCAATTTTGTGAACCTGGAACGAAACTACGGAAACTTATAGTAAGAGGAGATTGAGGGATTAATCTACTAGACACTGCTTGTTGAGTACATGATATATCATATTTATATAATAAAGATTTAGATAACCGACATATTGCTGATAAAAAATTAACTGAGAAGGCTTGGGAAAGAGTTAAAGCGAAGGATAGCAATCTTAGTGGGAAAACAAATGCTTGGTTAGTTACAAATATAATGCAGACAAAAACGAAATTCGGTATGGGGAGCATTTATAGTAAAACTAAGAAAGTGGGAGGAAAAACTGGTTGTCAGCTCTTCAAACATGCTTTAAAAAGTGCTAAACAAAATTTAAAGAAAAGTAATAACTTAAAAGATGCCATAAAAATTTCACGAAAGGTTGTAAATAATATTTTTAGAGAGAAAAAGTCTATAATAAAAGCACCATTCTCCCATTAACGCCTTTATTCGTAGCATTAGGAGCACTTGGAAGTCTATCTGGCGGTACAGCAGGAATTATTAAAACAATCAATGCTATAAAAACTGGAAAGGAGCAGTTATTGGAGGCGAAACGTCATAATAATACAATGGAAGCTATTTCAATGGGAAAAGGAATGTTTTTAAAGCCTTATAAAAAGGGATTCGGATTATATTTAAAACCATACCAAAAAAACTCTTAATGAAGCTACCCAGAAGACCTCTTACTGATGTAGACTTAAAGAAGTATTCAAAATTTATTCCAAATTTTAGAGGGGTATTCATGTGTGACAGTTTAACCAGTAAACCATTTAAGAGAGAATGTGGAATAATAAATTTGGATAGTTCAAAGGGTCCAGGAACGCATTGGGTAGCTTACTGGAAAAACGATAGTAAGATTGATTACTTCGATAGCTTTGGAAACTTACAGCAAATAATAAAGTATTTAGTAAAAAACATTAGATATAACTATAATAATCAGCAAAGCTATAATTCATATAATTGCGGACATTTATGCTTAAAATTCTTATTATCAAAATAAATAAGTAAATATAAACCTTCTTTTATTTCAAATTAAATTTTATTTGTTCTCATCATCATCAACATCAACAGGCCTTTCCATTCATATACACATACATATTAAATACTTAGCAATCAACTATGTGCACATTATTAACACAATTTTCTAGGGGTGGAGCATCTATATATGTATATGCATATGTACGTATGTATGTTTGCATATAGATGTATGTATGAGACCAATACACCTTACCAATTTTCGACATATAAACCACCTTGTATCGGATTTCTCAGATTTCCATCAGCGGTACACCCTGTGATCGATTCCGGTTCTGAATGTTATCGGATTTCTCAGATTTCCATCAGCGGTACACCCTGTGATCGATTCCGGTTCTGAATGGTATCGGATTACTCGGATTTCCATCAGCGGTACACCCTGTGATCGGTTCCGGTTCCGGACTCAGATTTGTCACCAGCGACATCTTGCGGCTTTTATCTGGGTTCTGAACTTGGATTACGATCGGCGACATCTTTTGGCGGAGCAGCAAAGCTTGCGGCAGAGCACCAGCAACCCGTATAGCGGTTCTGGACCGGTGCAGGCAGCAAACAATATGCCGATTCTGGACCGGTGCAAGCAGCGCTGCTAGCAGCGGTTCCAGAATCGGCATAAATATACTACTTATTTCGAAGTTTCGAACATTGTAAGCGATGGTACGGGGCGACCCGATCTCGCCAACCTAAAGTTTTGAATCTTGTTCTGACCACCACCGAACCTACATCTATTGTTTTTCAAATTATTGTAAAAATTACCAATGAGAAAATAAACCGCGTAATTATTGAAGTTTAAAGCAAAAAAACTACCTCTTGTTATTTACCTAGGCAAATACGTAGGTATATACATATTTGCATACACTTGCATATTAGTGCTCTCCGCATTCAACCCCACGACCTCCCTTGAACAGTGGTTAAGATTAATGTTTGGTTGGTTTGAGTGGATTGTCACACAGGTAAAAAGGAATTAACAAGTTTGTCATTTTCATTCCACAACTCGTAAAACCTAGAGCCATTTGGCGGTATTAATGAATTTCAGTACGTCATACATAGAAAGGCAGTTGCTCTCTGAATTCTTCTTGGCCTTCAAATAATTTCGCTAATTTTTGCTAGTTCGTGAGCTCTCTCCCATCGGCGTAGCCAGAATGAAATTTAGGGGGGGGGGGAGGGGAGCTCCACCCTATTAAGCTGGCATTTCAGGGTACTATTTTATATATATATACGGAAAATTTGAATGTTAGGGGGGGGCGGGGGCTCGAGCAACCCCCTGCCCCTACCTGGCTACGCCCATGCTCTCTCTTCTAAGTCCTCCACAAGTTGAGATTTGAAAAAATAAAAAGTATTTTTTTGTCAAAAGATTTCGCACAAAATAAATGGTTGTAATCCAAAAATAGCAAAAATATGCAAAAACCATATCCATTTATTGTAAAATATAATAAAATATGCGCAATAAATATGTAAAAATTGGTATGTAAAATTGGTAAAATATGCACTAACGATTGAATGCAATTTTAAAGGAAATTTCATGATTCGTAAAGCTAACTTAAGCATTTCCATTTGAAGATGAAAATCATGCCTTTGCCTGAGATTCCGAGCCCTAATAATAAAATAACATGCAGACATGGGCGTAGCCAGGTAGGGGCAGGGGGGTGCTCGAGCCCCCCTAACTTTCAATTTTTCCTTATATATATATAAAATAGTACCCTGAAATGCCAGCTTAATAGGGTCGAGCTCCCCCCTAAATTTCATTCTGGCTACGCCGATGCATGCATTATACTGAAAAGTGTACGCTTGAATATACTTTCACTACACGTATGTATGTATGTAATTCATATTTACATATTACCATCATAATTCATATATTTGTGCATATTCCTACATTCGTTCGAACCCAAAAGCATTTGCTTGCATTACTTACATATACATATGTACATATGTAAATATGTATGCTGTATGCATAACAAAATGTATAACCAAAACAAACGCGAAAAATATCTCCCATACAACGTCGTTGAAAATTTTTCGCGATAAGTTTATCTCGATAAGCTGTTCTGAGTGATCGCGAATTGATTACTTGCATCCAAGGCCTTGCTTGCATCGTTTTTCTCATTTATGAGAGGCCGACATCGGCAATGCTCCGACTTCTCATATTCGAGTGAGAGGAAATTTCTTAATTTTTTCCGATCGCGAATGAAAAGCAGTGGAAATTTTTTTGTCGATCGCATTCCGAATGTGAGAGGGAATTTCCGAACCCTGGTTATTGTGCTTGCCACATAAAAGCAAAACGTTGAAAATTATTGAAATCGGACTAAAATTACGGCCGGTTTTCATATAACGGTAAATTTCAGAAATGCCTGAATCTTCAAATGTCGAAATTTAAGGATGCTAATTTACTCAAAATTGATACACCTCGGGTTACCATGTAACGGTAGCTTTCGGAAAGGTGAAAGTATATTTAATACTTGCGCCGGGTATTTAATGTTCGGCTCCGCCCGAACTTAGACTTTCTTACTTGTTAATTTAAAAAATACACAACTCCTATTCATACGTAAATGTGAAATTAAATCTTACAAGTTATATAGGCCCTTATTATGAGTTGCATACGATTTTCGATCTTCGCTGGTTATCGAAGACCGAAAGTGAAATTCGTATAATGAGCTATGCAACCGTGTCGAAATTTTCGTTGAGTATCGAATTTTCTGTCGAACAGAATTTTTCTTTCGATGGTGTAGTGAAGTGTTAGAAAATTGTGAAAAATATATCATTTTGCATTTATTTTCTTACTTTTTGGCGGCTACACGCTAACTAAACAGTTTTTTATCAATTTCATGCAGTTTTATTGCCGTGAATACAAAACACAAGCTCGAAAGTCTGGTTTTACTTGTGAAAGAAAATCCCAATACTCAGTTGGCACGATCTCTGAGAACAAGATCGTAGATCTGTTGATATTTTTAAATTATTTTAAATAGATTTGGCTCACAAACGCCTCTTTAGACAGTCGGAAATATTTAATAAATCTGTAGACAAATTTCTTAAATATATTTTATGTCAAAATATATTCTAAAGACTACACTTAAACTACCTTAAACATTTACTACTGCTGGCCAATTTACTAAGCTCTCATCCTCTGACGAATCGTTGAACCCCAGAGCTCCGTTGTACTGATTTTTACCACGTTTTTATAAACTTGCTTTCATTTTATTTCGTTTTAGTTTGCACAAAAATTAGATAAATATGTATAAGCACACTATTTAGTTTCCTCAATTTGTAAACAAAGCTTCTCAGCAGTGAAAAATATACTATTGTGAACAACATAAACGAGCGAAATTCACAATATCGAATAAGCGTCATAATACCAAATGAAAGCTCGTTCGATCAGCACTTTCGACCACAGTCGAAGATCGAATGCAACTCATAATAGGGGCCATAGCTTTTCTTCATTTTTTTTTGCCGGCGGGACCAATTTAACTTATTTCCACTAGCTTTGATTTTCTTTAATTTAAGTGTATTTTAGAAGACGGACGGCAAATTCTAGAAAAAGGGGGATGAGGGGGGGGGGGGGTAGAATAGAACCCCCTGATTTCAAAAATGCCCCCCTTTTTTTCTAGCAACCATATAGTTCTTATATAATTTGTTGTTAAAGTTTTTGTATAAACGCTGAATAAGATAGCAAAATACCATCAAACTTGCTGCTGCCAGACTGATAAAAGCGGATTCTTAATTCGGAATTTTCACATACTATTCTCTCTTTGGTGTGCACCAACTGGGGCTACCGCCCCAGTGATGTAACCTTGGGAAAGGATAAGGTAACTAGAATTCCCTTTCTGTGTGGTAAACCTGGGGCTGCCGTCCCATTGATGTCTATTATGGTTATGATGAGGACTAAGACCCCTATCGATGCCAATATAAATTTTTCCAATCAGAGAAATGTACGTATTAAGCATTGCCTGTATTGCTTTGTATGTATTGTTTAGTACAATATGGCAACACATGTTATGTGTCAGTTTGCAACCTTTAACGCAAGTTTGTTTTTTGATTTATTATCAGATTTAAAAAACACAATTTAGACGGTATGCTTCTATCTCGAATGTTCGCAGAGGAATTGAAGTTTTATGTTCACATTTACAATAGAATTATGTTCTGGAGACGAGAAGGAAATGAAAGAAGTAGGGGAGAAAGAAAATAAAAAGAAATGCGATAGGCAGGGTTGCCACCGAGCAAGACGAATATAACAATAGGAAAATGATAACAATCCATGTGTTATTGTAAATATGGGTGCAATTCAACGTAATTTACAAGTCGATAACAGTTGAATTAAAGTGATTTATATACAAGATAAAATAAAATAAATAAAATGCAAAAACTTTGTAATATACAACGCTTTTATAAATGGACTAAAAAGTAGAAAATAATATTTCTCAGTCCCACAGAATTTGTTTTGATAACTTTTGATTTTGAAATTTTAGCAAAAGTCATTATAAACAATTAATGACATTGAAAACGAAAAACGTGGAGCGCATGCAGTACAAAGCATTCGATTTCATTGACAATAGTCAAACTACATAACATTCTACAGCGAAAGTACACATTTGATATCGATTTTAAACGGTCGTTATTCATATGCCCACATACATACATATGTTACTTTTCATATCAATTCAAGTGTATTACATGCGCCCCACGCTTTTCATTTTTAATGTCATTAATTGTTTATAATGACTTTTGCTAAAATTTCAAAATCAAAAGTCATCAAAACAAATTCTGTGGGACTGAGAAATATTATTTTCTACTTTATAGTCCATTTATAAAAGCGTTGTATATTAAAAAGTTTATTTTATTTTATTTATTTTCTACTTTTTAGTCTTGTCTGTACAAAATTTTGCAATAGATATTAAAATAATTCAACTTGCAGTGAAAGAGAACAGAAGACTATGCAAGCACAATGTTGTTTGCTCACATTTAGTATAAACATACATGTAGAGTCCGAAATAAATACACACGGCGTTTTGTATTTAACAGCTTTATTAATTTTAAAGTTCTGGGTTTAATCAGTCAAATGCGCTGTACGTGTGACTCGTCCGAATTTCGAATTACATCTGCTGTCCGTTTGTGCGTTGTCCATGTTGCTGTCCGCGTTCCTTTCGTTCATTGTCGTTCGTCAAAAAAGGATTCTTGTGCAGGGTTGCATATTAGCGTATGCAGTCCCACATTCGGCCCTCCTGACTACTCGTTCGGCTCGAACGATGGCTCCCACTTTTTCATGTACTCGGCGACAATGGTTGTGCGTCACCCTCGCCAACTTTCTCTACCTCGTATCGATCGTGAGCCAAAATTTTTGAAATCTTATAAGGGCCAAGATACTTTGGTCTTAACCTAAGGCTACTCCCGAATTGAGTGCGCTTGATGGCGACCAACTCATTTTGCTTATATTTTATTGCCTCCCTTCTCCTATCATCAAAAGTACGCTTAGTTTCTTTCTAAATCAACGCGATATTCTCTTTCGCTTGTTCGCGGATCACCTCACGTTCTAAGTCTAACTCATCGATATCAGCATTATGTATCAGCTCGCTAAGCTCGGACAACCCTTTAACCCTCATATCAAACCCAGTCAGTATAATAAAAGGTGCGAACCTAGTACTACGCGCTGGAGTGTTGTTGATGGCCTGCTGTACCCTGTCTATGTGTTTATACCAACTACCTGGTTCCTCAGAGCACAATTTCGATAACATTGGTACGACTATTTTATGCACTCGCTGAACTTGGCTTTTTCCTCGCGGAACACCTGTAGCGATTAACAAATGTTCAATACCCTCCCTTTCGCAGTAACCTTTGAAGAGGTTACTTGTGAAAGCGGCTCCTCTAGCAGTGATAACACGCCGTGGATTGCCAAAAATTGCAGCCTGTTTGGATAATCGGTCGACGACTGCCTCAGCACCGGTATTTTTGGTGCGGTATAACCACACAAACTTCGAGAATGCGTCCACCACAACTAAAATATAATTATACGCCTTCTTAGTTTGCTCCATAGGTCCAACATGATCAAGGTGAAAAGTGCTTAATGACCGATTCTCTTTATCAATGGGATTCAGTAGTCCTTCTTTCCTTCCTGCCTTGGCATCAGTTACGATGCATTCGACGCAACTCTTTACGACCTTGGCCGTTTTCGAGCTCAGCTGTGGAATTAAAAAGTTCTTTTCAACGGCTTCCTGGGTCTTTTTTACCGAGAAGTGTCCCTGCTTGTGCGCGGTTCGGATAATTTCATCTTCCATCAGCGAAGGCACCACTATAAGTTCCTTTACAGGATCCTTATAGAGTAAATTGGTTTTCATAAAAAAGTCCTCATACGTTTCCCTTTCTAACACCTTACAAACCGCTTTAATGCACTCGTCCTGCTGCTGGGCTTGCTTCAGTCTATGAGTGAGCGAATCCTCAAGAATCAGCATTTTCGACCCACTTCGATGCCCGATCTCATAATCGTGATCTTGCAGCCTCATGGCCCAACGAGATACCCTCAGCGGAACATCTTTCCTCCACATAGTCAGGGCAAAGGCGTTGCAATCAGTGACGATCTTGAAGTGAATTCCCAACAAATACACCCTCCACTTCTTGAGTGCCTCTACGATGGCCAACACTTCCAGCTCATATGAGTGGTATTTCTCCTCCGTTGGCTTGGTTTTGCGGCTCATATACTGGATTGGATGGAAATGCTGGTCCTCGCTGTCTTTTTGTAGGAGCACTCCGCCGTACCCATGCATCGACGCGTCCGTATGAACCTCGGTTATTGCCTTCGGGTTATAAAGTTTCAAAACAGGTGCGCTGACCAACGCAGCTTTTAATTTCGGAAACGCTGCTTGCTGATTTTCCGTGAAAACAAACTTTACCTCCTTCCGCAACAGGTCAGACAGTGGTTTGGCGATCACTGCGTACCCTTCAATAAATCGGCGGAAATACGACGTTAGTCCCAAAAACCTTTGTACCGATTTTTTGTCAGTTGGTACCGGAAAACTCTTCACCGCGTTTGTCTTCCCTTCCGATGGTCTGATCGTGCCGCCTTGGATTATGTAGCCTAAGAAATCGACTTTCGTTTGGAGAAACTGACGTTTTTCCCACTTAATGCGTAAGTTAAACTGTGTTGCCTTCTCCAATACTACCTTTAGCTTGACTACGCCTTGATCTACGTCCTTAGAGGGAATTATAAGATCGTCCATATAGGTGACTACCGTTCCGCCCCTAACAAGATCCCTAAACACAGCAAAAATGTATCGAGTAAATACCGCCGGAGAGTTGGAAATTCCAAAAGGAACATACAAGAATTCGTATTGGCCTTGATGGGTCACAAACGAAGTATATTTCCTGGATCCCGCCTCGATTGGCACATGGAAAAATCCATTTCTTAAGTCGAGAGTTGTGAAAACATGAGCGCCCTGTAACCTTTCGATCACGTCGTCCATGCGCGGCATGGGAAAATTGTCTTTCATTACCTTTTCGTTTAGACGACGATAATCGCAGCAAAGCCTTTTGCTTCCATCTCTTTTCCCAACCAGGACAATAGGCGAGGCATACTCGGATGTGCTAGGCTGAATAATGCCTTCCCCAAGCCACTCGGTGACTTGCTTATCGACAACACATTTGTCGGAGTATGACATTCGCCGTGGTCCCTGATAAACGGGGATATCATCAGTTAAACATATTTTCATAACGACTGGAGATTCATGCCGCTTTCTCGGTACGAAATTCTCTATTAAGGATCCGATCTCCCTTGATTTCGCGCTGTTAAGATGAGACGAGTCAACACTAATTTCCTGTTTGGCATTGGCGACAGACGCCAAACATATCTCTTTGAACTCCTTCAAAATAATTATTTCTGCTTCTGGCTCTTACTGCAAAGAAGCCGCTGTTGATTCGGTTTTAGCTTTGTTCCTTAACTGTACATATCTTCTGATACTCTCAAGTCGATCTGCCTCAACACATTGTTACCGATGATTGCTTGGTACACAATATCTCGCTCGCGGACAACATGAAAGGTGATATCTAATTCGACCCCGTCTATGTTTGTTTTGATATCGAAACTACCAATCGTATTAAGAGTACTGCTGCCTACGCCTCTCAATTGATGCCGTTCCTTAGATAATTCAATATCCCCTAGCATTAAGAGAACATCAAACCGCATAAGACACAAGTCGCACCCAGTGTCTAGCAATGCCGAAAACGTGAAATAGTTAATAGATCCTTAAAAATAACGCATCCTACAGAAGCAGCACGCACCGATTCTAAAGTGTTCACACGAGGTGTTTCCTGCTTAACCTGCACTTTCTTTGTCGGACAGTCCGCAATGCGATGTCCCGGTTTGTTGCATCCGAAGCATGTCGGCTGTCGCTGACGCTGACAGCTGTTAGCCAAATGCCCTACCTCGCCACATCGATAGCAACGTTTGTATCGGTTACTTGCGGCTTTGTTACACTCTTGCTCGAATCTTCGCTTTTCCCCTGCGCCCAAACTGAGTTGGCGCCCTGAACGCACTTTATCGTATATGAGAATCTGGGTTTTCAACTCTGCAATTGTAGCAGCATGATACAAATTCGCCTTGTTTGCCCTAGAGTCAGGAATACCATCCACAAAATACTCAATGAGGCTCTTGTCGTCTAAATTTATCGGCCTCCCTATCTCCATAAGACTGTAGAGATATTCACGATAGTCTTCGCCAGAACGCTTGCGACGATTTCCGAGCTCCCTATGCACTTCAATAGATGAGCTCGCTTGGGCGTATCCCAATTATTAATGCCGCGTTGACTACGCACATAAATTTTAGCAGCACTCTTTAGTAACTGCTTCCCATAAATAAACTTCTGAAGATCCCCCCACTGCACAGCTGTGGCATTATCCTCGAAATCGGAGAGCCATTCTTCCACAGAGGGATGCCCGATACCGCTAAATGACGTAAGAGAACCTTCAATATCGCGCAATGTGAAAACCGGACGACCAACCACCCCGGCCTGCGATACACTACTCTGAACAGAATCGCTCTCACTCCCGGAGCCGTCTTCGTCGCCTATGGTGAGGCCAAAATGCTCGCAAAATCGGTCCTGCAAAGTAGCTTTGCGTCCATTGGTTGAAAGTCCCAGTCCAGTCAGTTTATCTTTCAAACCGTTCACAGTCAGTGAAAATATTTGGTCCCTGTCCGTGCCGAAGTTTACAATATTTAACAATGTAAAATATTTAGCAAATATCAAGGTATTAAAATTATTATACTAAGTAAATATAACCTTTCGACAAAATATTCCTTAGCTTTGATAATAAATGTTCACAAATACTGTAAAAATGACTCAATTTTCAAATATTCTTACAGGAAAATAGTTTACACTATGAGCACTATTCTTTGACTTTTGTTTTTATTAACAAATTTACACAAATTGTGTTAAAATTTTCCGCAATTGTTCATTTAGCACATTTACAAACGAAATCTCATTTAATTTTCAAATAATCTAATAAGAAAATAGTTTACTTCATGAGCACCATTCTTATTTTCTTCTTTTGTTTTGATTAACAAATTCAATTTTCTTTCGCAAACCTCAGCTAAATAGAAGTCAACTTCAATTTCCTTCTTCAATCTTATTCTTTAAATTCCGTTTCCAAATTTATTTGGTTTTGCTTTATTATCGCACAAACTTCAATTCAATCTTCTTTCTATTCCAATCCAATTAGATTTTTCAAGTTTTCTTTTACTGCTGTCATTCGCATACTTTCTACATACAAACAATAACTTTTCTGCTCTCGCTGTTTCGCCAACCTCAGCCTTTCTACTGCTCACACTCGTACTCTCGTTCGTACTCGCTCCTGTACTCGGCATCTAGCAGCGCATCTACCCTACGTTGCTTTGTTTTAATTTCGCAAATCACTTGTCCCTTCTTTGATTATCGACGCTTTGGCCCTTTGCTCACGGCCACTATTGCCTATGCCTTGCTCTCCAGCAACGACATCTTACTCTGATGTCTACTTAGAATTTTCGTCTAGTCGTTTCGTTTACTTTCACGCTTTTCATTTTCAATCTCATAAATTGTTTATAATGACTTTTCATTAATCTAATCAAAAGTTATCAAAACAAGTTCTATGGGACTGAGATATATTATTTTCTAATTTTAGCCCATTTATAAAAGCGTGTAACATTAAAAAGTTTTTTTTTTATTTATTTTATTCTTTTTAGTCTTATCTGTATAAAATTTGGCAATAGATACTAAAATAATTCAACTTGCAGTGAAAAGAGAACAGAAGACAATGCAAGCAAAATGTTGTTTGCTCACGTTTAGTATATGCCTACATATAGCAGCAATTAATTTCATTTAAAGAAATGGCGTGTCGTCCATTTCCGCTGTAGCGTATGTAGTGCATATTTTTAAGTTCTTCTGGCGAGGCGACATCTATCTCTAGAGTTTTTCTAATTGTATGTCTCTGATATGATACCTACGACGAGGTTGATATCTAGACTACATTTGCCATAAATAACTTTGCTATATTTATAGTATATGGTGGTCTGGACATACAACATTGCAGGTTGATAAAAGCGTTGTAATAAAAGTGTGTAAGTATTAAGTACAGTGTTATGTGCATTTATATATATGAAAGTATGTGACAAATGCACTTTTTGTTAAGGAAATCAAATGGAACTACTTAAGAAATTTTAACAACAAATAACTTATAAACAATAATATTGTTTTTATTTTTTATTTTTTTTTGTTATACATGTTTTAGAGGATACCTCCCTTAACATCTTGGCCAAGTTTCATTTGTTAATTCCACCTGGTTCTCTTAAACCACAAGGTGCGGCTGACTACTAAAGCCCACCCATTTTTATTCACCTCACAGCTGTCAAAAATTTACTATCCAGTATATTTTTTTATCAATTGGAACAGGCCCTAAGGCACCGATATAAATTAATATGCTATAAGTGAATGCGAATGTGAATGCCAATGTATAGACATAAGAATATGGCGCCAAAACTAGAACAAATAAAAACACAACAGCAAAGAAATACTCTTAACTTCAAGCGTTACAAGCGGGGAGCGGAAAGATTCGCCCGCGAACGATGCGATGTATTTTTAAGAAATAATTTAGGTGAGCAAATTAGGTGATTTAGATAAATCAAAAATGGAAAAGTTAGTCATTTTTAATAATGTTTTTTTTTTTGATTTATTACTTGAATTTAAAAATTGGAACATTGTATTTAATAAAAAGTATTGTTGCTGCCTTTTCGGGTTACAGCCCGTTTTTCAAAAGGGCGTAAATCAAACCTACGTCACCAAATAACTACGCGGCATCAGTTAAGACGACTTTCAGTTATACATATTTACTTTTTTATTGCGGTGCAATGACTCAATCGCATCGAGGATGCAAATGTCGGATGTATCCTCCGGACTTTCATCTTCACAATCTAGCATCATGGCATGATCGTTGTTTAAACACCGTTGTTTTCCAAAGAATTCTTCATTCTCATTATTTATGTTGTTTCAGAGTTTAGAGAACCTGTAACGCCATCAGCGTCTTTCCATTTTAGTTTTTCTAATTCATTTTTAATTCCTTATTCTGTGACTGGTTTGAAAAATGTGTGCTTATAGCGAGGTTCTAAATATATAGGTGGACATGGCAAATAAATTGTTATTTTCTAGGAATGAAAGTTTTTAAGAAAAGTCTGTTTTGAAAGGCGTGGCTGCCAGCCGAATTAGTTTAGAAGAAAAGGCATGCCTTTTTTTTATAATAATTTGAATTATTGGAATCACGGACGATGGGTCTCAAAACTGCTTAGTTCCCGGGTGAGTTCTTAAAAAGGTTCATCTGTAACGAATAGCTTGTAATTAGTTCCATTTATTAGCTGAGCTAGTTGCAGGCTGTCACAATTAATTATTACCGTTTTGTTGTTCCATTCCATGCGCTCAATGTGCTTTGATATTTTGAGGTAAATGAACGCAAATTTTTAACATATCGGTAATATAGTATAGAAAGGGCGCAATTCACAATGTCGCTGAAATGCAAAAAGCCACAACTTAAATTGTTTATTGCATAAAACGATGTGGGGAATTATGATTCGAAGAAATGCATCATAATCAATCAAAAAGTGAATTTTGGATTTTTAGTTAGTTACGGCTTTTCGTATTTCATACTATACTAACGATATATTGCATTCCAAGTCCCACTTCTCAACAGATATTAAATTCGCCTTGAATTAATTCTTATTTGATTTGTGAACTTGCCTCACAACTTTGTAACATCCATTTTATTTTTATTTCGCTGCGTGCAAATTTTGACAATTATCACAAAATTATAATAAATGTAGTTGTTTTCGAGCGCACAGAGTATTTGCATAGTAAATTCGGTCAAAATTATAATAATAACGGTTTTTACCCGCATGACGTACGGAACCAGTATTTTCAATTTTTGCGCCGAGTAACGATAGGCAGGAGTTTGTTAAGTGTCGAGATCTAAAACTGTTCAGCTACAAAACTAAATTCATCAGCCGATTTTATGTCTTTATTTCAATAATTCATTTATTGAGAGAGGACAGTATCGATTTCTTAATGCTGAAAAGCGAATCTGATATATCAAACGTGCTGAAATGAGAGTTAAAATCCTGGCATAAGCACCGGAGTGGATCGTGCAATTCAAAATTAGTTTTACAAGCTTTCAGAAATAGGGGACAAAAGTGTCTTGATACCCGGGAGGGAACATTTAGGCTAACTTCGCCCAGAAGAAGCGGACTTGAAATTGAGCCTTCTAGTAATTTAACTATAAAAATTGTGCCAAGCACTTGCCTGCGGCTGGAAAGTGTAGGAAGATTAATAAGTTTTAATCGGCTCGTATAAGGTGGAAGGTTATATTGAGAATCCCAACAGAAATTTCTTAAAGCAAAAAGTAGGAATTGTTTTTGAATTGATTCGATCTTGTCTGAGTAAATTTGATACCTTGGATTCCAAACCACCGAACCATATTCCAGAATTGGCCTAACTAATATTGTAAACAGGGTTTTAGTGATATAAGGGTCACAAAATTCTTTTGACCATCGTTTCACAAATGCAAGTACACCTTTAGCCTTGTTCACTGTCACATTAATATGAAGATTAAAATTAAGCTTAGGATCCATTGTGATACCAAGGTCCACAAAATTGTATACCTGTTCCAGGTTATGGTTACCTATTGTATAAGAAGCGGAATGAACAGCTCTTCGCGAGAAGCACATTACTTTACATTTCTTAAGATTTAGAGGCATACGATTTACTTGACACCAGTAAGCCATGCTGTTTAAGTCTGATTGTAGCAAAGACCTTTCTTTAATTGAAACGTACGATTTATAAAGCTTTACATCATCTGTATACATCAAAATTTTGGAAAATTGTATATCTTTAGAAATATCGTTTATAAAAAGCAAGAACAGAAGCGGGCCTAGGTGGCTACCTTGAGGGACTCCTGAAGTAACATCAATGACGTCAGAGATAGTATTTTTAAACATTACCCTTTGTGATCTATCATAGAGGTATGAAGAGATCCAACGTAGAAAATTAGGTGGAAGACCAAGAAGATCAAGTTTATAAATGAGCAATGAGTGGAACACTTTGTCAAATGCTTTACTGAAGTCAGTATATATAACATCAACAGTTTTGCTTTCACTAAATGCTTTTGAGATATAGGATGTTAATTCAAGTAAATTTGTAGAAGCTGATTTGCCTTAGCAAAATCCATGTTGACTATATGACATGCTAGAACAGATTGAATGCGTCAACTGATTTGTTATAATTGCTTCAAATAATTTAGGAATTGCAGAAAGCTTAGCTATTCCCCGGTAGTTCTCCACTGAAGATCTGCTACCGCTTTTATGCAACCGGGTTATGAATGATTCCTTCCATATAGTTGGAGAAACGCCCTCTTTAGGAGACAAATTAAATAACGCTGTTAACGGCTCATAGAGATAATCAGCACAATTTATAAGAATACAAGTAGGGATCTGGTCAGGATCATAACTGAAGGACTGCTTTAAGGATTTTAGATAAACTACTACATCATTGGGAGATATTACTGGGATATTTATTGAGTTCATTGGACATAGTTTAAAAGGATAGTCAATGTTAGCATGTGAGTTAATGGAATAATTGGATATAAAAAAACTGAGCGAACATGTTAGAAATTGTTTGATTATCACTAGAGACGGTATTTTGATACTTCATGGCGGAAGGAAACCCACGTACATTTCGATTGGAGTTTACGAAGTCATAAAATGATTTGGGGTTATATATTATACGCCGTTTGATTTTACACAAGTAAGCTTTATAACACTTTTTGTTTAATTCAAAAAACTTATGACGCATAAGTGAGTATTTTACATAGCATGAGTGTAAACCGGTTTTTTTTTGTAATCTAAAATATTGCGACTTTCTAATTGTTTGTTCTTCAGGAACATACATGCGTTTAGGCACATGCTTTTGAAATAATTTATGTAAAGTAAAGTTAAAAAGTGCAACGCTTTGTTCAATATTTTCTTCATAAGCAGGTCACGACAATATAGACAGTTCTTTGTTAAGCTTTTTAAAGTTGGCTTTCGAAAAATCAAAGCGAATATTTGGTTCGTATGATTGGGTACTGCAATTTTGACCATCACTTATAACTTCGTAAGATACCTCCATAGCAGGGTGGTAGACATCTTCGGGCAAAACTAGTGGATCACGCTTATTTACAATGGACTTAGATGCATCATCGACATAAACAAGATCTAATACTTTACCAAACTTATTGTGAAGTACATTAACCTGAGTTAGGCAGAGTTCAGCCATCTCCTCTAAAAATACGTTGTTGCACGCACTAGACGCGAAAGGTACGATATCATTGTCAATGATGGTCCATGATATGCTTGGTAAATTAAAATCACCCAACACAATCATTGAATCAGAGGGTTTAGTCAGTAAATTAACTGATTTCAGTAAAGAGATGAGTCGTGAATACACCAATGTGTCAGATTGGACTGGGAACTTCGAGGGCCCGTGTTGCGCTGCTCGGTCGCAGACCTCAACTGCGACGCCTCCCGCCACCACCACAGGGCGGCAACCATCACAGCAGCGCACACAGTCAACGGCGGTAAGAACACACACATCCCTTACACCCCACATCACGACACGTCTCCCGAACCACATGAAGCTCCTTCAATTTAACTGCAACGGGCTACAGAGAAAGATTGAGGAGATAACCGTCTTCATGTGTCGGCATGGTATATTGATAGCTGCGGTCCAAGAGACGAAGTTGCACAGCAATTCAACTTTGTTGAATTGTGCCGGGTACAACGTGCACCGTCGAGATCGTGAGCGAGATAATGGTGGTGGCTTAGCGTTCATCACGCACCACACCGTGCAATATCGTCTTATCAAAGCAGACATCGACCGCAGGGATACCACCCTAGAATGTCAGGGCATTGCTATCCGGTCAGGCGATGTCGAGCTCGAAATATTTAACATATACATACCCCCTGTCACCTGCTGCCCGGCAGGATATCACCCTGATATAGGTGCGCTCCTCAGAGGTGAAAACCGTATGGTAGTAGGTGACTTTAATGCGCACCACGATCTTTGGCACTCAAGCCTGTCAAACGATCGTAGGGGGAACAGACTTGGCTGAGCAGATAGACGATTCGACATTCTGCACAATGAACGACGACGCACCCACCAGGATTATGGGTAACTGCAGTAGCTCGCCAGACATAACCATAGTCAGCACTGGTCTGATAAATAGCATAACATGGCGACCTATGCTGACTTTAGCATCAGACCACCTACCCATAGTCATCTCGATAGATAAACCAACCGACTTTGCATCCGCCAAACACCGGACCTATATCAGCTTTTCTAAAGTTGATTGGAAAGGTTACGCGGAGTTTACCGAAAACACCTTCACAGCGCTTCCACACTAACCGACGTCCATCTCGGTGAACGTAAGTTCCGCAGGGCTGTCACTGCTGCTGCAGCTCGCTTCATACCGGCAGGATGTATAACGGACCCACGTCCAAACTTCTCTGCCGAAGCGGCTGTTCTAGCCGATGAGCGTGATTGCCTCCGTCAGGCCGATCCTGGAGATCCCCGTATCAGGAATCTAAACGCGGAGATTCGGCAACTAGTAAACGTGCATAAGCGGAAGAAGTGGGAGGAGCATCTGAAGACCTGCAACTTCACCTCTGGTGTGAGCAAGCTTTGGTCAACCGTGAGGTCACTATCCATTCCGACGAAGCACGACGACAGAGTCGAAATTTCCTTCGGCGACCATGCCTCGTCGGACCCGGAGCGATGCGCGAGCTATTTTAGCCGGCAGTTCATACTGCATCTTCCGGTGGACAAAGCCAAGCGTCGAGTGACCAGAAGGCTGCGCAAACTGCCAACAACCTGTGCCCCCTTGGTTTCACTTGCGGTGAAGTTCAGGTGGCCATCGGGAAGGCGAAAGCCTCCAAAGCCATGGGTCCCGACGGAATATGCATGCCGATGCTGAAAAATTTGGGTCCTGCGGGGGTAGCGTACCTAACGGAGGTCCTCAATTTGTCTATGGCCACTCTCATCATCCCAGACATCTGGAAGGTCCGATAACACTCCTTTCCCCGGCAGCGAAGACACTCGAGGCCTTGCTACTCCCGTATTTCACAAACCACTTGACCCCAGCGAAGCATCAGCATGGTTTCCGTAAAGTGCACAGTGCAACAACAACACTTAACGCCATAAACACTCAGACAACTCGTGGCCTCAATCGAAACCGTCCCTGTGATTCTAGTAGCGTTGGACTTGTCAAAGGCGTTTGACACCGTTTGCCATTCCACGCTACTAGAAGATATAGAGGCCTCCTCTCTCCCACAGAGGCTCAAACGGTGGTCGGCAAATTATCTGAGTGGTTTAATGTTTAGAGACAAAACGAGTAAATTCAGAAAAATAAAACAGGGGGTTCCACAGGGTGGTGTCCTTTTCCCGCTACTGTTTAACTTTTACATTTCAAAGCTCCCTCAACCACCAGAGGGAGTCTCGATTGTCTCTTACGCCGACGATTTCTCGATCATGGCGACTGGGAATGGAATTGATGACCTGTGTTCGAAAGTAAACGAGTATCTCTCTGAACTTTCTCGCTTCTTCACTGCAAAGTGTCTAGCCCTCTCCCCTACGAAATCCTCTGCGACCCTGTTCACAACTTTGACGAAGGAGGTCACACCAATTCCGACGGTGAATAACCCCAAAATACTCGGAGTAACATTCGACAGCCTGCTCTCCTTCTCTGCGCACTCAACCGCTATTGTCAATAAAGTACAGAGCCGCAACAAGGTCCTCAAGTCGCTAGCCGGCAGTACTTGGGGCAAA
>NW_023462093.1:0-21147 GCF_013731165.1 Rhagoletis pomonella | reverse complement strand
GAATGCTTTCCTATTTATATTTTTGCCACTGTATCTACAGTTTATATTTTTTATATCCATGATTTTCTCAAGGGAATTAGTATACGTATTTATAATTTCACTAAATTTAAGTTAGAATCGTTTCATTAAAACAAAAAATTAACAGCTTAACTTAACAGTATCTACAGCTTATATTTTTTATATCCATGATTTTCTCAAGGGAATTATTATACGTTTTTATAATTTCACAAAATTTAAGTTAGAATCGTTTCATAAAAAAAAACTTATCAAACAATTGTAAAGACCTTAAAAAAATGTACACAATATAGCGAAAGCACTACTTTGACAGAGTTGACAGGCAGGTGGTTATGTTTATGGCTCCCTTATATTCCTTGTCCTTTGTGATAACAAAAGTGCTGCCACGTTTGTACGAATAGTTGTTTTTGGGCCAGAGTACAGGGAGAATCTTTTTAAATTAATAAATAAAACACTGAAAATCGGGACTTAATCGGTACAAATATGAAAAATCGGGACACTTATACCTCCCGACTTTTAAAAAAAATTTACCGGGACAATTTTCTCAAAATCGGTACTGTCCCGCCAAAATCGGTACGAATGGTCACCGTAGTTATGGAGCAAGGTTTTTACGATAAAATATATAACTGTTATGTCCCTGCCACTCATAGGTCTGTACCGACCTGCTTGGTCCGTTTGAGTCATTTAGTTTACAAACACAAATAAAACCGAACATACACACAAAAGCGTACAAGGAAATTGGCCGGCCGGTTCTGAACTATGCAGTAAAGAGCTTTTGATTTCTGTGATAGAATTCCAATTCTTGATAAATAATAAAAAATTGAAAAATTATAAAAGATTTTAATTTAAAGCCCCGTTATACAATACTTAGACTTGAGTTGACTTACCTTGAAGTTAGTAACGATTACCCTGCGTGTCACTTTTCTCTTTGATTTGATTCTCAGCAGTAGTATTTGTAAACGAAAAATTGTAAATTGTAATTTGTTTGGTTTAAAAATGAATACAAACTTATAATTAAAATAAATGTATTTACGCGTTCAAATTGTAATTTTTTTTCTGTCGTTATTTGAAAGCATATATGTAATACTTCTATATTGCTAGTAAAATATCATGATGTAATAATGAAAGGTGTTGTACGTTGTGACAGCTCGAAATCGAAATACCTTGCGTCAATATTGTATTTTGGAAGTACAAGAAAAACGGGAAGAAAAAAAGCATATTAGTTGAAAAAGTACTAAATTGTATGCCTTCTCAACAGCGTTCCGATTATCAGAATAGGTATATATATGGCTTGGTAGTATCATAAAGTTGTAGATAATTAAAGTAATAAAATTAGGCATGTTTTTATTCACAGAAATATGCTAATATGCTTAAAATTTTTGAGCTGATGAATACCCAGCTAGAACAGTATGGCTTATATAATTCCATATATGAGCCGCATCACTAAGCAAATTATCCCTTTTGAATTTGAAATGTTTCCCTTATAGTGTACAGGCCAAATAGAGGAATTCATTTACGTGCGATCTTTTGTCTACTCTTTCATATGGGCTTCTTGTGCGCATATATCAGGTTTGATAGCTGTTGACCATACCAATAATGTCTCATACTCAGTTTTACTAGATCAATTCGTGTTCTCGAGAAAACAAATTTCATAATTCAAAAATCTGAGTATAGCGGCCAATTTCTTTTCTCAAAATTTTGAAAATTCTTCGTTTTGTGGCCTATATTTGCTTTGTATGGTATTTTCAATGCAGTGGGGTATAGTCATTGCGCTGGGTATGCAGTTACAGTTGCATGGCTATACTCAATCCCGACTCTTGCGTCCTCGTTCGCGCACTCTGGGCAACGTGAGCAACCCATGTGCGAGATGCGGTAACCAATCCGAGTGGAGCCTTGGGTCACGGCAGAAAGAGAGGGAGCTTCGGTGGGGCCACTCTGACTTATTCGGTTTAAGGGCTCACTGAAGTCCGCAGCGTCTGTTCACCAGTAGGTGCGGCTGCAAGCGGGTGTCTGCTTGGAGCAAGCGGCTAGCTATATAAACGTGTATTTGGTTGGGAAACCACCCCCGTCCCAGCAGTGGGTTGTGCGCTGGGCTTGGGACCCGCCACGTAAAAACCACTTCCAGTGAAGAAGCAAGGCAAAGCCTCGGATGAGGCCCCCCTTATGATGACGACCACGGCAAATGTTTAAAGGACTACGATTTGAGGGCATGCACCTGGAATGTCCGGACCCTCAATGGGGAAGGTGCCTCTGCCCGGCTGGTTGATGTCCTCGTAAGGACAAAAGCTGACATCACCGCCATCCAAGAAATGCGTTGGACGGGGCAAGGCAAACAATGTCTGGGGCCTTGCGACGTCTACTACAGCTGCCATGTAAAGGAGCGCAAATTCGGAGGTGGATTTGTGGTGGGAGAGAGACTCCGTTGCCGAGTACTGTCGTTCACCCCCGTGGACGAGCGTCTAGCCACAATCCGCATCAAAGCGAGATTCTTCAACATCCACTCCGAGGCCCAAACATCGACTCGGACCACTATCTTGTTGCAGCCAAGATACGCACCCGCCTCTGTGCAGCAAAAAATGTGCGCCCAAATATGCAAGGAAAGCTTAACGTCGAAAAGCTGCAATCACAACATACAGCCAGCGCTTTCGCTACTCGACTCTCACACCTGCTCTCAGAGAGCACTCTTCAACAAACCGACATATGCGAGCAGTGGAACCACATTTCCCGCTCATTAAGTACCGCCGCCGAAGAAGCAGTCGGATTTCAGCGAGCCCGAAAGAACAACTGGTACGATGAGGAGTGTCAGGAAGCTGCAGAGAAAAAAGATGCCGCCTACAGGGCCACGCTGCGATCGGGCGCAACGCGTTCTACGTGGGACCGCTATAGGGATCTGAAGAGGGAAGCGAGACGTATTTGCCGCAACAAGAAGAGAGAGGCAGAAATACGTGAGTGCGAAGAGCTTGAAATGCTGGCCGACAGGAGGAATGCCCGAAAATTTTACCAGAGAGTTAGGCGACTTACGGAAGGTTTAAAGACCGGGGCGCACTCCTGTAAGAACAATAATGGCGACCTAGTAACTGATGTCCAGAGCGTACTTAAATTATGGAGGGAACACTTTTCGCCCTACTAAATGGTAGCAGCACGGAAAGTTGTGGAGAAGAAGAACCCGAGACCGCAGTCGATGATGACGGAGTCGACGTTCCACCGCCTGACTATGACGAGGTACGTATAGCAATAACGCGGCTGAAAAACAACAAAGCCGCTGGAGCTGACAGCCTGCCAGTTGAGCTATTCAAGTACGGCGGGGAGGAGTTGATAAGTTGCATGCATCAACTCTTGTGCAGAATATGGTCAGATGAACGCATGCCCGACGACTGGAATTTAAGTGTACTCTGCCCAATCCACAAGAAAGGTGACCCCGCCATTCGCGCCAACTACCGCGGGATCAGCCTTCTAAGCATAGGTTACAAAGTCTTATCGAGCGTATTGTGTGAAAGACTGAAGCCCACCGTCAATGAACTGATTGGGCCTTATCAGTGTGGCTTTAGACCTGGCAAATCCACCATAGACCAGGTATTCACAATACGCCAAATCTTGGAAAAGACCCGTGAGAAAAGGATGACACTCACCACCTATTTGTCGACTTTAAAGCCGCTTTTGACAGCACTAAAAGGAGTTGCCTATACGCCGCTATGTCTGAATTTGGCATCCCCTCAAAACTCATACGGCTGTGTAAAATGACGTTGAGCAATACCACCAGCTCCGTCAGAATTGGAAAATACCTCTCCGAGCCGTTCGCCACAAAACGGGGTTTCAGACAGGGCGACTCCCTTTCATGTGACTTCTTTAATCTGATGTTGGAGAAGATAATAAGAGCTGCAGAACTGAACCGCTCAGGAACAATTTGCTACAAGAGCGTGCAATTGCTGGCTTATGCCGATGACATCGACATCATCGGTAACAAAAACCGCGAAGTCTGTTCTGCCTTTTCCAAGTTGGATAGGGAAGCAAAGCGCATGGGTCTGGTGGTAAACGAGGACAAGACGAAGTATCTCCTGTCATCAAACAAACAGTCAGCACATTCGCGCCTTGGCACCCACGTCACTGTTGACAGTTACAATTTCGAGAAAGTAGAGAATTTCGTTTACTTGGGAACCAGCATTAACACCGATAATAATGTCAGCGTTGAAATCCAACGTAGAATCACTCTTGCCAACAAGTGCTACTTTGGACTGAGTAGGCAATTCAGGAGTAAAGTCCTCTCTCGACGTACGAAAACCACGCTCTATAAGTCACTCATCATGCCCGTGCTGGTATATGGCGCAGAAGCATGGACAATGACAACATCCGATGAGGCGGCTCTTGGGGTGTTTGAGAGAAAGGTTTTGCGGAAGATTTACGGTCCTTTGCGCGTTGGCGACGGCGAGTACCGCAGACGATGGAACGATGAGCTGTATGAGCTTTACAACGATATGGACATAGTGCAGCGAATTAAAATACAGCGGCTCCGCTGGCTTGGTCATGTCGTTCGAATGGACACCGACGCTCCAGATCTGAAAGTATTCAACACGGAACCCGCTGGTGGTAGCAGAGGAAGAGAGAGGCATCCACTGCGATGGAAAGATCAGGTGGAGAAGGACTTGACTTCACTTGGCATTTCCAATTGGCGTCAGTTGGCACAGAGGAGAAACGACTGGCGTGCTTTGCTGAACTCGGCCAAAATCGCTTAGGTGGTTACAGCGCCAAAAAAGAAGAAGAAGAACTTATTTTCAACAAAATATAGGCCAAAAACGATAAATGTTCAAAATTTGGAGAAAAAAGATTTTTTAGAATGTTTTTGGACCGTGAACATTTTTTTCGGAGAACACGAATTGATCTACTAAATCTGAGTATGAGGCATTATTGGTATAGCCAACAGCTATCAAACTTGATATATTCGCACTAAGGTTTTTTTTTGTGTTCTAATGTTCTTTGTGTAAATCCACT
The DNA here is from genome assembly GCF_013731165.1 of Rhagoletis pomonella. Lineage (NCBI taxonomy): Eukaryota > Metazoa > Arthropoda > Insecta > Diptera > Tephritidae > Rhagoletis > Rhagoletis pomonella. The sequence continues at coordinate 16,146 of NW_023462093.1, read as the reverse complement.
TTGATTTTTATTTGTACAAAATTTATCATATACATACAGTATCGGTCATATCAATAGCAACCCCATTTCAAAGTGATATTATTTCCTTCTCATGTTAATTTATTTATTTCTAAGAATTTGCAATAGAAATAAAGTTCAATTTCAAACAAAACCCATTTCAACCCAATTTTAAAATTTCGTAGAAAACTACAAAAAATACATCAAATTTTCACCCAAAATTCAAACTTTTTTCTCAGAAGTGTTAGAATTTTTTTGAGCACTCAGTTTTATAGCCCCTTCAATTTTAGTCTAATTACATGCAAGTTTGAAGTGGCTAAAAGTATCGTTGATTTTTTAGAATCGATATAAAAACCAATCGTGTTTAATCGTCTTCCATATAAGGAAAAATGCGACTATATATCGATGGCTGAGTGGAAGATCGACCTATCTTGGCAGCCAGGTCGAAAACGCCCGATATCAGAAAACTTTTCAACGCCCTATTTCAAAATTTGGCTGAAAAACGCCCTATTTTAGAATTTGATTGAAAAATGCCCATCTCAGAACTCGGTTCAAAAACACCCTATCTCAGCACATTTTCAAAGTATTTTCATTTGAGATAGGACTTTTTTGAACCGAATAATAATAAAACATACTATATACATATCTAGTTCCAATATAAAAAAAAATTATGTACACATCATTAATTGTGTATACATATCTAAGTCAATATATGTGATATTTATGTACATACATCTACATATCGTCGTTTAAAGTACAAAACCGTGTATCAATAAAACCGCGTATCAAGATAATACAAACCCGCGTATCCGAGGTTGCATAAATTATTTTCTAGAGAGTAAAAACACTCATATTTCAAAATGGTTATCTTTTTTTTAAAAAAAAAAAATCGCCTTTTGGGTAGTATATTTCAGGAAGAATGGATAAGGATTTAGCCAAGAACTTGTGTGTGCAACTCCAATTTTTAGCAGCAAATGTCAGTTACGCGGTTTTGTACTTTAAACGACGATATGTATATTAACAGGAACGCAGCAATCTAATACACGCGTGGAGCAGGAACGCAGCACAGCAGAAGCATACAAAAAATTTGCAAATAAATGGTTTTTTAGGTTTTGAACAAACAAAAACCTGGTTTCAACTTACGTGTCTAAAGCACAACGCACACACTAATGCAAAGGCGGAAAAGGACGCAACACTATAAAACATGGGCGGAGCAGGAACGCAGCACAGCAGAATCGTCCACAAAATCTGCGAATAAATGGTTCATTAGGTTTTGAAATAACAAAGAGCTGATTCCAACTTACTTCTAAATATCTGTAGGATGATGCCCACAATCAAATTCGGCCGCAGCTGCAGTTCTTAAGGAATGCTGCAAATGGAATGGTTCGTCAATAAAGTCAAAATAATATGTTGTAACTTAGGTGTATTAGCTCTTAATCACAATACTAGCACAGGTCGGTCAGGAAACTACTAAGAAAATGACCTAATAAATGCAAAATTATAATTTATTTGTAAAATAATTCGGTTTTATTGCAATACTTACCAAATTTCACGCAATTAGAAAACAAATGTCAGCGAATAAGAACAAAACGAACAACAAAAATTTAATCAATGTAGCTTGTTAAGTGCTCATTTACACACGGCGATTTTTGTTGCCGCAACTCGACGTTTGTTGGAGAGAGCGCGACGAGGAAAGGAGAGGGGCACCGAGTTGCTCGTGCTCGGGCAACACGCTTTGTGCTCTCGTTCGTCTGTGTAAATTGAACCGCTGTTCACAGCTGACAACAACAATTGCATACACACAAATCGCCGTGTGTAAATGAAACGAGCAACACCAAAAGGGAATGTGAAAAATCGAGGCGACAAAAGTTTTCGTGTATAAACGCAGTCTAAGAATATTTTTCTAAAATTTTGGGAAATGTTCAGTGAAATTAGCAAAGAAACCAAACAGTTTTTCCTAAGGTAGTTCACGATGGCCGATTAGAGCGAGAAGTTGCCAACGTATAACACCTTTCATTACTGCATCATGGTACAATATGATCAAGATGTATTAAACAAGATGTGATTGAGAACTCAGTGCGGCTCTCTTTTAAGGTACTATAATGTCAAAAAGTATAAACAAACGAATTAACCCTTAGTGATGCATGTATCTTATCAGCATTGATGCCCTAGGCTTTTATTTCGATTATAGTTTTGTTTTACTTACATCACATATATTTTGTCAATAAAATAAAACATATTGTTTATAAAATCGTTTTAGCAATTTTCTTGGTTTTAATTGCCCAAGTTTTATGCTTTTGTGCGTTTATTTTTATATTTCAATTTTTTATCCTAAACATTATTAGACACTTATAAAAGTGTGATTTTACATTTTTTACCAATTTCATATGTGAGCTTAACTCTAACAATTTTGAAATAAATTTTTTTTCATGCGAAATAGTTTTCCATTAAAGACCTTGCTTCGAGCGGTTTTAATTTAAGCTCTTCCATACTTGCTTGCATGGTTTAATTATTTCGGTACGCCGAAATATTTCTGTTCGCTACGTGCATTCTAAAGAGTCGTCTGTTGAGTTTAGGCATCAACAAAGAATGTATCCTGATCGCGTACTAGATCCTCACTTGTATCAGTTGTTTCGTAAGGCATTGGGACTGCGCATGGGTATAAACGAGCTCGTTGGAAAGTGTTTGATTTGGATATCACTTTCCTTGAAGTGGTTTTCACAAACGCGAGATGAATCACGTAGTACAACACCACAGCTTTCTTCCCATCGCTGTGGTCTAAATTCGCAACCAAGCGGTTTAAAACATCGCACTATTTTCGTGTCCTGACTTTTATTGCATACAGCGCACCGTTCAGAAGTTTTGTCCGTTTCATCTTGGTTTCCTTACATTAAATATTTAAGCAAAGTCGAACGTGGTTACTTATTACCAAACTTAAATGTACTTACTTGCTCTTCTCGGCGGTTTATCTCTTAACAATTTCACGTTTATTAACAAAATTTGTTGCTTGAAAAATTTGTGTGTATTTTTTATTTTTTTAATTCAAATTTGAAAAAAAAACACATTTTCAAATGGGTTAACAATTCATTTCAATTTGATATTATAGCCTGTTTCTTAAGGCGCTGGCCCAATGCAGGCTTGCTTTGCACGCCTTGCTTACTTTAATTTGCTTTGATTTACTTCAAAAACTCGTTTGGCCAAATGGCGGCTTGGATCGCTGTCAAAGCAACCAGCTGTGTAGTTAAAAAGTGAAGGTCTGTTTCCTAACACTAAGAATAATTTTGCCATAAAATTCCAGGATATTAAAAAAAAGAAATACAAAACAATCTTTTCAGATTTATTTTTAAATTAATGTGAATTAATTTTTGCATTTCAAAGGAGTGATAATAATTATACATACATATAAACCTATATGTACATTTATTAGAAACAAAAAACTAAAAAAAAAAATCGATTTTTCTAGAAACGACTTACTAGTAGTTTGACATCATAAATATCGCTAGCTTTGTGTGAAAAGTTGATACGTCTACATTTTATGAAGCCTCAAATTTAACATAGAAAGTAAGAGAAATTAAGGACTAAGGTACTTGTTTTATTTCTTCTCGTTTATATTCAAAGAAATATAAATTTTATAAGCCCAAAAGAGGCCCCGAATATGCAAAATAATACGAAATTTTTTAACAGAGAACGAATCCTTCTGATTTGTATCGAGTTTTGCTTTGCTTTAAACACGCAAAATGTTGTATTCAAATGTAGAATGAAGCATAATAAAAAAATAGGAAGGTAGAACCAAAATGTATTCAACAATGCACTCTTTAGAATGCACGTAGCGAACAGAAATATTTCGGCGTACCGAAATAATTAAACCATGCAAGCAAGTATGGAAGAGCTTAAATTAAAACCGCTCGAAGCAAGGTCTTTAATGGAAAACTATTTCGCATGAAAAAAATTAAATTTCAAAATTGTTTGAGTTAAGCTCACATATAAAATTGGTAAAAAATGTAAAATCATACTTTTATAAGGGTCGAATAATGCTTAGTATAAAAAATTTAAATATAAAAATAAACGCACAAAAGCATAAAACTAGGGCAATTAAAAACAAGAAAATTGCTGAAACGATTTTATAAACAATATTTTTTATTTTATTGACAAAATATATGTGATGTAAGTAATGTAAGTAAAACAAAACTATAATCGAAATAAAAGCCTTGGGCATCAATGCTGATAAGATACATGCATCACTAAGGGTTAATTCGTTTGTTTATACTTTTTGACATTATAGTACCTTAAAAGAGAGCCGCACTGAGTTGTCAATCACACCTTGGGTAGAACCGCTGAGAGGAATTTTTCAAATTCGTGACGTTTGCGAGCATTTTAATTTTAAAATTGTACGCAAAAACTCACACACACATTCTCATTTTCAATCTCAAACAACAACCACTTCGAACAATTCCTTTTTTTTACTCTCAATTATATACGACTTTAAAATGTTGGCAAACTTCCAAAAAAAAAAAAACATGGCCGACGCATTGAAAGAACGGTTTTACCTTACTATTCTTTTATCATGGAATGAAGTGCCATATCATAACAGGGGCGGGTCTAGGGTTGCCAGACGTACTGCTTTTGGGAGTAAACGTGCTCATTTTTATTGCAGTGTACTCCCTTGTACTCCAAAAAAAAAATGTCTGGAAATGTACTCCTTTATTAGCTTTGTACTTCTTTTGTACTCCTTTTTCCAGCTATTAATATTTTATCATATCAGGGTGTAAAATAATATCTGTTGCACAGTTTTTTTTTCTTTAAATAAAAGGGGCCTTTATAGATTTTGCGAAAAAGTAGTTTATTGTTAATTATCCACAGATTTTACTTCAATTTTATTAATTTGTTTTTTTAATTTTAACCTTCATTTGGGTTTACCGGCGGTAAACACTTTGGGAGAAAAGCGCAAGTCTTCGTCGGTTAATTTATTACATATCTTATGTAACCATAGGCTAATTTCCCCCATTTGGGTCCTTTATACTCCGTCTTTTGACTCGAAACTGGTGACAGGGAGGGCATTCATTCGACCAACCCTATACAGGTTTCTTTTCCTTTTTTTTTATACAAAATCTAAGAAAAAATACACCTGAAAAAGAGGTTCGTGCCGCATGTACTTATCTCCCAAAGCTGGCAAATGCAAATCAGGATTAAAATTTTAAAACCAATTAATAAAATTAAAGTAAAATATTTACAAAGTTAACAAAAAAAACACAAAATCTATAAAGAACCCTCTTATTATTCAAAAAACCTGTGCGACATATTGTGGCAAACACTACTTAGTAAGTAAAGTTAATTGTGATAGCTATCACTAGTGAAAAGGTGTAAGCATGGCCTTAGGGGCAGGGCACTCGGGTATAAAAACAGAAAAATATTAAATTAATTATAAGGCTTAAATTAAAAAAATGGCCATACATTCAGGAGGAGTCTGGAATTCTTTTGTAGTTTTTAGGTTTTTAGTTGGGGAAACTTTCCTATAAGGGCGGTCATTGAGAACCGAATTCTACGCAAAAATACAGTGGACGCAAGTGAAAATTATGACTTTGTCAATTTTTCTAAGGGGTCCCTGGGGACCCATAGGGGCCCTAGGTGGTCGGGAGTAACATTTTTGTCAATGGCGGTTCATGCCCTCTCCAAAAAGGTCGGAAATGGTGCCACGTCCACTCCCCCTTCGATCACCATCTCTTTAACAACCGCCCCTATTGGAAAGCCAACCCATATAGTTTATTTATTTTTCACATTTATTGTTGCCTTGAAAAAGATTTATAAGATATCTTTGTTTGTTTGTACCTAATTAATGGTAAATTGTAACAATAAATTGCACAAAAAATTAAAAAAAAAGAAATTGTACTCCTTTTTTATGTCATGTACTGCTTTTTTTCTATCGAAAATATAAATGTACTCCTTTCTCTGTTTCAAAATCTGGCAACCCTAAGCGGGTCAGAGAATTAAACAAACAAACAAACATTTTACGGTCTCATGTTTCCTTCAAACCGCTGTTAACGCAAACGAATTTTGTTCAAAATTAAATTTTGATGCATAAACGCTCTTAGACTGTCTTTGCACCTGTGCGGAGTTGACTTGACAACTTGAAGAATGCATGGAACGGGTCATAATTCGAAATTTTTTACAGCGAATATGATGTAAATTTACTGCTATCACCGCTTAAAGTGTAAATAAATTCTCGACATACACCCTAAAGTCCCAACATACGTCACAAAAGAAAATTAAATGACCAATTTCTCATTTGCGGGGCGCTTCGGAAGCGAAGCATTAAACTTTGCGCCGATTTTCTTATTCTGAATCGGCGTTTCGGCGAAAATTTGCTTTCATTTTCTAAATAGTTACTCTCTGTCAGATGTTTGTACAACTAGACTCTAGGTCCTAGAGTATTTCTGCTTCAAGAAGTAAGCTTTGAAAAAAAATCTGAAATTTTTTTGCGGTTAAGGCTCGATATGTCAACTTTCTTCGAAGCTTTTTGTTTTTTTGATATCCTAAAAATTGAAAAATAGGTGGTTTTCCTAACTAATGGCGTTTTCTTTTCTATCGAAAAATGTTGCCCTCTGAGTGCCCTCTACGCACAAATACTAAAGAGAGGGCATTGAAAAGGCAACAGTTTTTGTAGAAAAGAAATCGCGATAAGACAAAACTTATTTACACATGAAGCTGTGTGGCATATGATAGTTGACCGAATCCAATAAAGCACGCTATTCGTTTCTATTCTGTGCTTATTGACGCCAACTGGAAATGCCAACTGATGCCAAGTCCTTCTGTAACTGGTACCTTTATCCACTGCCACCACAGCGGCTGCAGTGTTTCTCATAGATATACAAATATTGTATTTTTTCTTAATTTTTCATTTGAATTACTTTTCAATAAGAATTTGTTAAACCGCTCCTGAATTTTGAAAAGTAAAAATGTCAGTTTGAGTACATTCACTTATTGAATCTCTCTTCCTTTTTTGAATATATCGACACTCAGATGTTGGCGAATGTACATTGAATGTACTAGCAATACAAGAATGATAGAATACAAGATTGCGCCGATCAGAGAGGCTTTTTGAGAATAACTTTTGTGTGACGTCACACTGGTGCAATTGCGAGAGAGAAATGCCAAAACGTGAGCAAGAATGGAAGAAGAAGAAAAAATTTTGCAAGGAAAAACGTAAACAAGTTGCACCAGTGTGACGTCATGCAAACAACGATTCTGTCAAATTCGTTAAGAGAGGAATAGCGGTCCGAGATCGGCGCAACCTTTGTATTCTCTCAATCGTGCTAGCAATATAGAAGTACTACATATGCAAGAATGATAGAATACAAGATTGCGCCGATCAGAGAGGATTTTTGAGAATAACTTTTTTGTGACGTCACACTGGTGCAATTGCGAGAGAGAAATGCCAAAACGTGAGCAAGAATGGAAGAATAAGAAAAAATGTTGCAAGAAAAACGTAAACAAGTTGCACAAGTGTGACGTCATGCAAACAACGATTCTGTCAAATTCGTTAAGAGAGGAATAGCGGTCCGAGATCGGCGCAACCTTTGTATTCTCTCAATCGTGCTACATATGTATATGTTTGAAAGTTTTTTTTTCGATTGCCAGATGATTTGCATTTATACAAAAAATTATATTCGTGTGACATATTTGGAGGAATTTTATTAAAATATGTGACAAAATGATATGGCAGCATGGTTCTGTCATGTATCTCTTTGCTGGGCTATACAAGACTTAGACTTGGCTTGACTTACCTAGAAACTTAGACGCGATTACTCAGCGTGTCAGCTATTAGCTTTTCCCTTTATTTTGATTCTCAGCACTTGTATTTGTATACGTAAAATTGTAAACGTTTAATTTGTTTTTACACCAAAATTGATACAAAATTACCATTAAAAAATGTATTTAGGCGTATAAAATTGTGATTGTATTTATTTAATTTTCTGTCTTTATTTGAAAGTTTGTTTTTTGATTGCCAGATGAATTACATTTACACAAAAATGGCAGCAAATCAAAAATCTATAGTTTTCCAAGTTTCTAAGTGAAGTTGGTTTTTTCGGTAACTACATACACGCGGTGCTCACTTGCCAGATACAGTATATTTTGCTTAGCTGCCCATCCTACTTTGCACGAAAAACTTGTGCGCTTAACCGAAAAAAGCACTTAAGCGAATTTTCTTTACTACTTCAATGAGGAAGGTATCCGAATCCATATGAAACCAAATAATGGAGGAGCACTTACCACGTAAAAATTACTGCAAGAGAATTTTTTTCCGAATGGTATCTAATTATCGATATAACTACATAAAATAATTGCCGTTTTCGTTGTTCTGCGAGATGAGCAAAATAAATCATAGCTTGTAAAATTAGGGTAAGTGTAGAGCCAGTGCAGGTAAACGTAATACTTTCTTTGATAATTGATAACAGTTGCAAATTTTTAAGGCAGGTATCGCTAATGTGCAGGTATGTTGAATGCAAGTATCGGAGCAGTTTCCTTATAAATGTTAAAAATAATGCCGCTGATGCGCATTTTGGGGTGGGTATCTTAAATGTGCACTTAAGCACAAAGGCAGCAAAGCAAAATATACTGTATACAATTTTCAAGTCAAGTCAAGTGTAAGTCTTGCATAGCCGGGCTTTTATCATGTTCACAGAATCGGGCTGTATATACATTAGGCTGGGTCGATTTTGTATGGGGGAAAATAAAAGTCGTTTGACCGCATTGTAATAGTAATATTATGATGTCTTAGGTCTTAGCCAATTTTTATGGCCACGAAAGATTAATTTAAAACTTATCTTTAGCCCGCGCAATTGCATCAAAGTATATTGAAAATGAAACTTTGGCTGGTAATATCTATGGAATGCGTTAATTTTTATAAACCGGACGATATATCAAATTAAGGGTTATTAAATTTAGTACCTCACGTTCATTTATCATTTTTCAATAAGTCTTAAATTTTAAGATATTAAGATAAAACTTACAAAAACTATAATTTTCCCGTATAGATCTTCAATTCTTCATTACTTCAGGAACCAAGTGAAAAATACAAAAAAGTGAGACGGGATTTATTTCAAACGTTTTAATGTTTCGGATGTTTATATAATATTAAAGGGACCATGGACTTGGTCACGCCGATGTGGTCAGTTTTCAAGATCCTGATGAATGAAATGAAATATGTATCGTCAAAGAATAGGAATCGTTTGATAAGTTAATAGTAGTTGCATACATTAACATAATACAGTTAGGGTGGGAAACGCCCATTTTAAGTCCATTTATGCAGTCTTGAAAATTGGTGCGGAATAGTTTTATTAGTCAACGAAGACGCACATTTTTCGCGGTTTCTAAATTTGCCGTTATATGAAAGTAGGAGACGTGAAATAATTGTTTAGATATAGTGCATAAGTATTTTAGTTAATTGCATTATGTGAAAAAAGTGTTTAACATATCCTGGGAAATCCTTTTGAAGACTCTCCAATTGGACGATAGTACTTCGCATTCAGCTTGAACGAAAAAAGGCGCTCCCTGAAACATTTTTCTTTAATCCGGCTCTTTTATCTAAACGTTTTTTATACAATTGAAGATACATTTTTTTCAGAAAAAAAAACTGGAGATCCACTTAAGTTTTTCGATATATCTTTGGTAAATGTTACTCGATCGGCACGTAGTAAGTACCAAATTGAAGGAGAGACTTACTGTTACTGATTTATAGTAATAATATTATAAAAATAGTTCAGATTATAAACAAATTGTTTTAAAGTAAAAAACGTGTTGAACATTTTTTTTATATAATTTTCCTTTATTTGCAATTTTTATATTGTGCATAAACATAAGTAAACTAATTAGTGTTTCTAGAAGTTGTGCCTATTCAGTATTTCCATAGTCACTTGCATAAACCAAAATTTTTCCACGATGATGCAAAATAATGGCTTTTCTATTAGAGCTACCGAAATTGTTCCTAAATTTGCAAAAATTCGCAAACTATAGCTAATATTAAAACAAGATTAGAATATTTGCAACCAGCGACCTAAATGAACGGCAGCAATATTAATGCTGTTCTTTACATCTTTTGACTATAGGCCAGTGCAATTATCAAGAGAACAATTAAAAATGTATTGAAAAAAAGATAGCTTTGAGATTAATGATAAGCTAAAGGGCTGCGAAAAATTATATTTGACTTTATCTTTTGCATTACCTGATTCATTATTTAATAATAAGCACCAAACCTTTTTGCTGAACCCAGAATTTTTAACAAGAATTGGTCTTATTCGACTAGTGTGCTGTGGGTGACTTGGCGGTCGATGCGCGGGCTCTTAACATTAAAATAAAATACTAATATTTTGCAGGCTTCTTGTTGACTTCATGATACATTATATTTTCACTATTACCAAGGGATTTGAGTAAAATTAGATTTTCGACCCGCCCTAATATACATATGTATGTATAGAATTTTAGAAAATTTATTGCTAACTTACAGTGTTGCCGTTAAGAATTTTCAAAAAGTCGCAAAAAAGGGGTCATTGACGAAGAAAAGGGTCAACATATTATTTTTGCGTTTCTTTACTAGTAAAAGAATAAATCGTCTGAGTTTAAAAGAAAATAGCGCGAAAAGCTTTGCGCAAAAAAGGGTTGCAAACATACACATAAATCTAGTTGCTGCAAGGAGAAGAGTTGCATTTCCTTTAAAAGTTTTAAGTAACACATTTCTTCGTACTTGCAGGGCGAAATATTTTTAATAGCATGATTCTGTTAACATTTCCTAACAAACTCTGAAAAGAGGCAAAAGTCGCACATAATATTGGAAAAGGGTAAAAAAATCCAAATTTGAAAAGAGTCGGGTCAAAGGGTATTGGCGCTTAAAAAGGGTCGAATTGCCCCTTTAGTCGCACAACGGCAACACTGCTAACTTAGCGTATTAACCCTGCAGTGAAATCCCAAACTAGTCAGAAAAATTACTAGTTTTCAACTAGAATTTCCTGACAGAAACCGAACTAGTTCGAAACTGACCAGACTTGTACTAAGTACAAAACGATTTATTCATGCCCTGTTTTATTTGACTTCGACAGTTTAATACAATAAAGTACACAAAATATTATAACCTATATTTGGGTATATTGTAAACCATTAAATCGAGTACGTACTTAATTATACCAGACCTGTTAAATAATAATTAATATTCATAATGATTTAATGCTTTAAACATGTTTTTTGGATAACCTTTTAATGATTAAATATTTATGTACCGATATTACCACCTGATTAATAATTAATTACTTAAAAAAATGTTAATTAATTCATTAATTTTAATTACGTAATTATTTTGTTATTATTGATCATTTTCAATTAATATTGACTTTTTTTAATTACATGCTAAATATAATTGTTTGATTAATTTCTATTATCAATCAATAAGCCAAACTAAACACAAATAAGAATATTTATAAACTGCTTGAATTATTTATTTATTTTATTCTTATCCAAATTTCAACTTATATAAACATTATTTATTACTTTTATAAGTTTTTAAAAAGAATAGACTGATATGTCCAAAGTTAATGAATTTAATTTATTTTAATGATAATTTTAATTTTTATTTTATTTCACTCAAAAATGAACTGGAGTATTCATTTTATTTTTCACTAAAGCGTTTTATTTTGCAATATAATTAGAAAAGTTAAAAATATAGTATTTATTGTATCTGAAACCTTTTACTTTTAATAACATTTAATGAAAAATTCATTTAAATTTGTGTTCGAAAGTTTGGAATATTTATGTATTTATTTTTGCTTTTAATTAATACTCAAAAAATTTAACACTAATTATTGGCAAATCTAAGGCTGCTAAATAAAAATATATGTAAAATAAAGTGTACTTAATCAAAAGTTTTTTTGTATTGTATATTCATGAATTCATTTTATTTTGTGAATCCCAAAGTAGTGGTTTTGGTCCATAATTGGACTAGTAGTTTTCTGTCTATTTCGAACTAGTATGAGACTGGTACATTTCTGAACGCAATCTGACAATTGCCATCTCGTAGGACATCCCCATGTTAAAAATACCAGTTGATTGCATGGAAAAAAGATAGTTGGCTGACTAGTTGCGCATGCGGTTCATACTAGTTGTGAGGTAGTTTACAACTAGTTCATTTGACTACAGGGAATGTTTATAATAATATGATCTTGGCGCTTACACTTTTTCTAAGTGTTTGCCGAGCTGTTCCTCAAATTTGTGGCGCGCGATCTGATGTTACAATCAGCGTTGCCAATAACAATTTTTTCCCCTACCAATTTTCTTCCCAAATCCGATCAAAATCGTTTACAACCTACCAAATAAATTTCAATTACAAAAAAGCATTCTGAAAGTATCCAATTCATTTATTTAAGATGAATAGCCCAATTCTGCATCGGTGACAAAAATTTTTTTAATGATAAATTTAAACTTTTTCATACATATATTTTTCCGTAATAAAAACTGTGATAAGAATTTTTCAGTGATGCGGAATAGAGCCGTAATATCCCAATTCTATATCGGAGACAAATTTTTTTTTTACTGACGAATTTAAACTTTTTCATACATATATTTTTCCGTAATAAAAACTGTGACAAGAATTTGTCACTGATACAGAATAGAGCCCTAAATGTTCGGAATACAAAACATTTACATACATACATATATGTACTTTGTACACTAAAAAAAAAAGAAATAAATAAATGCAGATACAGTCTTAAAAAAAATTAAATAAATAAATGCAAATACAGTCTTTGGCACAGAGATGATATCATTTGACATTCTTTGGTTGAATTATATACACATGTACATTAGACTGCATCACCAAAAAAAGTTGCGGTTTTTCCGCCGGGATTACAAAACTTATTATATTTTAAGACGTCAACCAAAATATTTCGGAAAAATATTAAGATTTAAGAGAGCTGGGCCAATTTGAAAATACCTCCAAAAATTTGGTTAGATTAGGCTTAAAAAATCTGCATACAAATATTTCAAAATCTTTTCAAGAGAATCGTAATAATGTGATTTTTGGTGCTGTTTTTTTTACTTTTTCCAAAGATTGATTTACGAAAAACTTAAATAACTGGGCCAAAACTATTCTGATTTAGAAAGGCATTTTTCCACTATTTTCATTTATGTGAAAAAAAGTCATTCGTGTCCCAATTTTTTTTTTTCAAATACCAACATACCTTAATTCAACTTTGAATGATGTTCGTTCATCCCACCTTTCTCTTTCATCCTTTGAATGAGCTTATTAGCAAAGAAATAAAAAGGGTGAGAAAATATTTTTCCAATGATACCTCACAATCATCAAATGATACGAATGTTTTGCGAATGCGAATGTGTACATGGGCAGAGTGTCTACACTAATGTTGTTGAAATGGCTCTAAGTCTGTCAAACCAGGGCGCGGACAATAACCGGCTTTTAGCTTCAGGCGCTAAACGGTTAAGTATTATATCAAGCAACATTGATGGGCCTTTAACAAGTACGGCTAAAAGACATATAAGCAACCTCCTGGCCCTTCATCATCGCATACGTTCAGTCCGCGATCATCGGAGCCGACTTTATCGTTCATTACGGTCTGCTAATAGACCTCAAGAAACATCGCCCCATCGACCCACTCTCGTCACATTCAACGTTGGGAGAACTCATTGAAACTGAATAATATGGAATTTCGACTGTGGACCAGCAGGTTCTTTCCCACGTACACTCTGACCACAGGTATGTCGAGCTTCTGCACAAGTTCATTGACATCACCAGGCCTAGTGTCACTCCAGCTTCTCATAATAATGTTGATGAATGTCGTCACTACGGGACCACCAGTAGTTGAACGGGTTCCCAGATTATCTAGTGATAAACTTAAGGCAGCAAAAAATGATTTCAATCTACTTCTGCACCTTGGCGTCAAACGACCATCCAGTAGCAAATGGGCTAGCCCCATTCACATGGTGCCCGAAAAGCTGGGAGGTTGGCGTACAACTGGGGATTTTAGACGACTCAACGCGCAGACAGTACCCGATCGCTACCCAGTACCTGTTCCTGAAGATGTGTTTCAACGTTTGCACGGCAAGAAAATTTTCTCCACGATTGACTTGGTTCGCACGAATTAACAGATTCCGGTTGCCCCAGAAGACATCGAAAAGACAGCGGCTACGACACCTTTCGGCCTTTTTGAGTTTTTGGCGATGCCTGGCCTTCGTAACACCAACCAGACCTTCCAGCGTCATATGGATAACATCCTGAGGAGCGTGGATTTCTTTGGATGTTTCATTGACGACCTCATAGTAGGCTCTGAGTCCCATGACCAGCATCTCCTGCATCTACAACGCGTTTTCACCATTTTGCGTGATAACAAGTTCACTATCAATCCGAGCAAGTGCCAGTTTGCGAAGGATGAGGTAACTTACCTAGGATATACCATGAACAAAGATGGGTACAAACCCCCAGCTGATCGGGTTGAGACCATTTTGTCATACCCCAAGCCAGAAACCATCACTGAGCTTCGCCGTTTTCTGGGGATGATCAACTACTACCGCAAGTGTGTTCCAAATGCCTCCGAACTACAGGCACCCCTCAACACATTCTTAAAGAACGCAATGAAAAAGGACAACCGTAAAGTGCTGTGGACAGCAGAATCTGAGCGAGCCCTGGAAGAGTGCAAGCAGAGTGTTGCAGCGGCAGCTTGTACAGATGCCTCCGACTCAGCTATAGGCGCATCGTTGGAACAGTTTGAGGGCGACTCTTGGCCAGTTGAGTTCTTATCCAGAAAATTCAGTCCTGCAGAAGCGAAATATAGCACGTATGACAGAGAACTGTTGGCTATATTTGCAGCCATCAAATTCTTTCGTCATATCTTGGAGGGACGTCAATTCATCGTCAAGACCAACCATAAGCCTCTGGCGTATGCCTTCGATCAAACAGCCAACAAGGCTTCACCGCGACAATTATCTCAACTTGATTACATCTCCCAGTTCACCACCGAGATCGTATATTTTAAGGGAGAGGAGAATGTTGTGGCAGATGCTCTCTCCAGGATTAGTACCATCAGCATGCCAACTATCCTGAGCGTCGAGAATTCAGCAGGAACAGCAAGACGATGAAGAGCTGCAGCACCTGATCAGCAACAATAACACGTCTTTGAAGCTACAACGTCTTTCCACCGACAGTAAATTTATAATCTTTTGTGACATATCATCTGGTATGGTGAGGCCTTTCATCCCAAAAAACCTACGACGAGAAGCATCCGACACTGTTCATGGGCTGTCCCATCGCAGTGGTCGAGTCACTGCTCGTACACTTAAGCAGAAGTACATTTGGCCTGGCATCAAGAAGGACGCGCTGGAGTGGTCCCGCAATTGCATTGCGTGTCAGCGATTCAAGATTCATCTCACGCCCAAGCACATTAAGGTACCCGACTCCAGGTTCAACCATGTGCACCTCGACCTCATCGAACTGCCAGTGGTCAATCAGCTCAGGTACTGTCTAACCATTGTTGACAGGTTTTCCAGATGGCCAGTTGCTGTTCCTCTGAAGGATATGACAGCGGACACCGTGTGCACTGCGTTTTACTCAAACTGGATCGCACAGTTTGGAACACCCCTCACAATCACCACTGATCAGGGCTCCCAGTTTGAATCTGCGCTATTCACGGCCTTGAAGCGAATAATTGGTGCCAATCGCATCAGAACATCTCCCTACCATCCACAATCGAATGGACTCGTGGAGAGGTGGCATAGAACACTCAAGGGAGCCCTGAGGTGCAACGCGCACGCACCCAGGACGGAAATCTTTCCCACAGTACCCCTCGGACTTCGCACGTGGGGACCTAAACGCTTCACCTGCTGATCTCGTGTTTGGCACATGTCTACGCATTCCAGGGGAACTTTTTGTCTCATAAGATATGCCAGCGGACCCCAGATCTTTCTCGAGAAGTTTCGAGAGCACATCAGAGACCTGCGACCTACGCCGACGGCCCATCACACCAAATCGCGGATTTTCGTCCTCAAAAACTGGTCACTGGGGGAAGAGTGGATGTGGCAGCTCCGTCACCAGCTGTCCGCATATCCACCGCAGAGCGGCGCGGCGATCGCTGTCAAGAGGCTTCTTTCTCTGGCCGC
>NW_023462092.1:0-21149 GCF_013731165.1 Rhagoletis pomonella | reverse complement strand
CATCGTCTGGTAGGTGAAAGGATAATTTTAGGTTATATTGCTCAATTAAAAACCCCTGCAGCAACCCCGAATTCCATCTTTGACCCGTGAAGAAAGTAAAGCCTTGCATGAACTGAAACTTTCCTTGATTCCAGTCACTGCGGCTTGGGAATTTCGTGCGGGGTTTGTATTCTTCGACAGGATATAGTTGGTGGCGCTATTGCCAGATAAGTTTTTGATGATGATATCTATACCTTCGGGTAGGGTCTCACGCCAGCAGCTGCTGGCATCTGAATTTCACTTAGCTTCTTAGCTACGTAATCTTTTGTAAGCGCTAGCCACTCGACCAGCACCTCATAACAGAGTACACATCCAGTGCGAAATTGTTGGTTTCGAACCCCATCTGTTGCCTAATAGTCTCTTAGTTGCATAGAGAGCCACTTTCATGCATGCTCTTCAATATTTGGCTTCCAGTTAAGTTTGGGATCCAGAGTAGCATCAAGGTATTTCACCTTGTTTGACAGATCCAGTTCCTTTCCTCGGAACCTTGGTTTAGTAAAAATAGGAAATTTTGTTTTATTTGTGAAAGGCATAAGGTCAGAGTTCTCACGATTGACGCTAAGAGAACAATGTATGGCCCAGCAGTCTACTGTCTTTCGAGCACCTTTCATTTTCCGATTAAATCGTAATAGTTTTGCCGGATCAAATCTCGCATTTCACTCACACCCGGTATCATTAACGACCATTTGGTACCTACGCTGGGTTCTTTTGTACCTTTGCATGTTTTTTCATATATATATACATACTTGTTTACGAAGTATTTTTGTACAAAGCAATTTTTATATAGAAACAATTCTTCAATTAGGGTTAATCGTACTTCACTAAACAAAGCCGCTACAATCGGAAGTAATCAATTGCCAGTTTCCTCAAATTAGCCTCGAAAATCTTGGCTATGTAACATATACGCATACTTGTAAGCATTTGTAATCTTAAGCCCATACCTAAAATGGCATACAAAATAATTGAATCTAGTATATGTCCGTGACTTTAACGGATTTTGATCTCAATAACCAAAAAAGTTATTTTAGACTTATATGCTTGTCGAACTCACCCATTCAATTTCTTGTACATATGAATGTGAATGTAAACACTTGCGTGTTAGAAGCTTCGAAACTACATATTTGAATGCAATGCAGAAATGTTTACGGGCTTACTGGCATTTACAGCACTTCAAAAGGAATTAGCGCAATTTGCTTGCAACGAAAATGTTTAAGAGAATACATATTATGTGCGTAGATTTCTAGGTATATGTACGTATGTAGCAAGATGTCTAAAACGCGTTTTAGCAAAAATTTAAATTTTATTGCCGATTCTGATAGCTAACCATCCAGTAAAAGTGTTTCTTAGGGAAAGCATCTCAACTCACCCAGCTCACCGCACATCTCATTTCACTTCAAATCATTTCATCATAAGCGAAAAAAATATATTTATTTAACCATTTTATCGCAATTCTGTGAAAAAATTATTTTTTTCGCATATAAATTACAAGCGAAAATTTAAAGCTCTAATGCTAACCATTTAAAAAAAAAACCTCTATGTCTCACTATTTTTGGTGTTCGGGAGGGAGATTGGAAAAGAAATTTGGACCACCCTAATGTGCATACATATATTTTTTTTGAGATTTTTCAATTAGTTTAATGGATTAACCAGTTGTATATTATTATAATCTATAAACCTAATTGCTTAAAGTCTAGCTACTTGAAGTAAATATGTATGTAAAGTGTGCCGTTCTACAGCTCTGTGAATTATCGGCGTGTGTATTAAGACCGCAATTAAAAAAAGAAATTATGCCGCCGAAGAAATAAGAAAGCGGCCTTTGGTATAAAAAGAGTTCACTTGGAGGTCACAAAGGTCCATTGCAATGCCCAGGGGGTTCCCCCAAGCCTGCCCAAAATGTCTTTGAATAATTTCGATTCTCAATCGAATCCTAGCAGTCCATCCAGTGAAGCTTTCTCCAAGATATGTAGGGTCTCACAGAGGAAATGCTAGACTGATTCTATTTCCTTCCCATCTCGTTATGCGGGGCCCCGAACCAGGCGACCATGTGGCCCATAGTCCAGTGGGCCACTTCTATTCCTGTGAGAAGCCTAACGGTTGGCTTGGAATGCCTTATTAAAATCCGTGCTCTTCGTTCGTCCATCCGTGGCGAGGGCGAGCGCAATATCATGCACACTGAGCCAAAATCACAATGGTTTTTTCCAACCAAGTTATGGTTTGATTTTTTCATGGTCAATAAGCCGATTGTAAGAAATGTGATTCAAGTTGAGCATTTGAGAACCAATTCGTATGTATGGCAATGGCTAAACGAGCAGAGGCGCTTGTTGTTATTTGTTGGCTTCCAGCAGTACGAATGCCGTCAGCGCGATACATAATTTTTATATTTTTCTGTTTTTGGTTTTTTCTTAATTACGAAAAAGCCTCTGTGAAGTGCAGAACCAAATCAAACGACGAAGAAAATTGATTCAGCTTGAACATTTGAAGACACTTATAAAGCGGCTGTAGCTGAGTGTGTAGAGATGCTTGCTGTTATTTGCTAATCCCGTCAGAGGCAACATGTTAAAATGATAATACAAATTTTTGTTTTGTATCTCTGAATTATGAAAAAGCATCTGTGAAGTGCAGAACATAAACGTATTTTTCCACCTGCTGTTGGTGGCTGCCCAGGTCGCTCTCTAAACTTCTGAATGCAGATATCACAGGCGAGGTTTAACGATCTGGATCGCATCCGCATGCCCCATATTTATTTCTGGGATTTATTACACGGTTCAACAAAATTTGGTCGTATTTTTCCTCAAAAAACGGGGCCGACCTCATCTTATATATTTTTGATGCCGATTTCAAATGCATTTACAAAATTTTTCCAGCACATCCAAACTGTTGAAGTGTGGAAAAATTTCAAATTTTCAAAATGTTTTTTAAATAGAATTTGGATGTAGTTTTTCACGTTTTAATGAAAATCCAATTCGTCTGATGGATTCGACGTCATGTCGATGAGTAGACGAGAAATGTGTGAAAAATTAAAAAAAAAACTCAGCTCTTCAATAACAAGCACTTTTTTCCCACAAATACGAAAACCCCAATTTATGAATATATTTAAAAACAATGTGATTTCAGGAAGAAATCAAAGTATTTTGTCTCCTAACACTTTCCTCGTTCTGCAATGAAATCACCAATTTTTTTTTAGCGGATGGCATTGTCTTCACTTTTCAAGGTCCTGCAATAGTCAGCATAGTTCGCCATGTTCTTCTCTAGTGTTTTTTTTTTTGTTTTTACTAAGTGTTTTTATAATTTTCTCCCCCTTTCTACTCAATCCATTGATATATTATAAATATTTTTCTTTAAAAATGTGCCAACTTTCGAGTCTTCAACAGTTTTTTTTCTCAAAAAATGGACGTGCTAGAAAAATTTTGTAAATGTACTGCAAATCAGCATTAAAAAAAGCTATAAGACGAGGTCGGCCCCGTTTTTAAGATAAATTAGGTCATAAGGGCTGATTTCTCCAACTCAACTTAACTTAGTTTAGCCAATTTTTTAGGCTTACTCAGGAATAAGCTGTGTAAAAAGTAGGCCAACTTTTGACTTAAGTCCAAAAAAAGGCAAAACTAAGTTAAGTAAGGCTAAGTATAGTGCTTATCATAACTTTACGACACTCACATATTTTGCAAGATTTGACCATTCATATGAAAATCTTTTTATTTAAATTACTTGTTAATAAAAATATAGTATATTCTGTAATAAAATCCATATAAATCCAAGTTTCAGTCTTTTTGGAACTTTAAAAAAATCAACAAACTTTCGTAAAAAAAATATAAAAACTTTCGTTATAATTAAAAAATATGAAGATAAATGGTCAAATGTGAATGTTGTAAAATTATAATAATGACTATATTTTTAATGGACAAATTTTTTCCCTAAATTTTTTTTTTTTAATGAATAATTATGTAAAACAAATAAACTAAAACAACCTAGTAGCCCACTCAATTCTAGTGTATTAAGTGAAAATTTGAAGTAGCTAGGACTTACGCTTAATATTTTCATACTTTTTCTTTATTTATTTTTTATCTCGATCATTTTTTTCTCTATACAATAAGTTCGAAGACACTTAGTATGAAAAAAATGGCTGGCACCGTCAAAAAAAAAAATGCCAAAAATCAACTGCAAGTCGTAGCTACTTCAAATTTGTATTTACTATACTAGAATTCTTTGGGCTATAAGGTAGTTTTAGTTTATTTGTTATAGTTAATTGTTTATTAAAAAAATTTCGGAAACAACGAAATTTTCGTATAAGACCGGAAAAAGCATTCGTTTTATTTGACACAGTCTAAAGCATATGTATACACATTCATTATTCCTGTGCATTTATCAATCTCATAATTTGTGGAATGAATATACCAACAAGTTAATAACTTCCTAAAATACTAATAATTTCGTATGCAACTTACAAATTTCAGTAACGTATTTGTTGACATAGATTGTACATTTTATATACATATCTATATGTGACTACTCTTTAAAATGAAGACTTTAAATGCATTATAAATCGAAAATGGGTACGAAAATGTCATTTCATAAAGCTCTTTAAATCTATTTTATGTTTCTGAATAAGGTCATAAGTACATACATACATATATTAATGTATATACACACACAAATATGTACATATGTCTACTTATTATTGCTATGCATTTATCAATCTCAGAGTTTGTGGGATGAAAATGCTAACAAATTAATGACTTCCTAAAATTTTATTAGTATTTCATTCGACACTTACAGATTACACTTATATGTATGTATATATTTTATGTCTATTATGCTATCGTACCTGACATAAAATATAACTCAAATCAAGTTCGATGCATTAATTACCTTTTAGCTGCCTTATCGTCTTCCAGCTGCCCATATCTTTAAGGCTTCACTTTTGCAAACACCAACCTCCTCCTGGCAGTCTCATCGCACTCAAGTACGACTTGTTGCTTATCCCTGGTGCCATTCTGACACAAGGTTGCAACTGTGACCGCTCTTCAACATGAAGAGATAATCCAATTAAATTCCAAACAAAATAGACAACATACACTGGCCCATAATGCAAACAGTTAGTTGGGTCACCTCCACCTTACCGGCAAGCAGTTTGTGTCACAGAAAGAGGGCATTGAAATATGTACCAGTTTGTTTGTATTGAAATTCTTGGCATGAAGCATGCGAAGCAGACACAGTTGCAATGAGAGCAGATATAGAGGAGCACACAAAGTTGGCAACGGCAGCAAAGGGGGCCTAGTCGGCTAGACACACCAATACGTGTGCAGGGGTCCAGCTCAGACAGTCAGCTGACTGAGCCAATATATACGAAAGTTCAAAAACCTTCATAGCTCAGTGTAGACTTTTATTATTGATTTTCAACATAAACTTGATTATGCCACTCCGCCTATTCAGTCTGCATGGCTGTCGAAGTATTTCAATATAAATTAAATTTGCTGAGCATACTGTGATAGATATTTACGTTAGTGTAACAACTTCAGAGTTTATCATAGAAAATGTCATAGATTACATAACATTTACATACATACACTGTGTATATGTGCATAGTATTTGTTGTGTTTAAAATTTACATATACGCATCAAATACATACATACGTATTTATTTCTGTACAGGTGTTATTAAGTTCGCTTATTAGGCACTTATGTATGTATGTATGCATGCACATATACGGTTGTCTGCGTAAGTATTGTAGAAGATGGCATGAATGTCCTTAATAAATCAAATTTATCAAGAGGATATGTTAAGGCACACACAAGTTGATACGTACTATAAATATGTTTGTACATGAATATGAATAACGATTTACTGTACATATAAATACCACATCTCTACAAGTTTTTTAAGTCAAGCGTATGCATATATGTACATACATATGCAAGTGTGCTCTGCATATTAGTAAATTTGAATACTTAACGAGTTAGTTGGAAATCCCACATTTGCATGCCTGAAACTTTCATTTATTACTACGGTAAAGTGTATGACGTTACATATTGTGTAAGTGGCGTAAGTATTTTTGTATTCGAGGTTGCAAGTTTTGGTGGTGGCTGTCATAAAGTAATTTACTGGCGTGAAAAATATTTATCATACATCACAAATATTTCTTCGCGAAACGTTCTCACCGGTTTCTTATCAAATGAGGGCGTTACTCAAAAAAGTTTTATTTTGGATATTCCTCCGTTTCGCCCTTATTTCTCTTCACTCCAACTAATAGGAAAAAATCGTGATAATTAAAGCTTTGCTTGAAGAGCACAAAACAGCTGATTAACGGTGGTCTGCTAACACACTGAGGAAAAGTATTCGTTAGGGCTGCTCGCGCAAAAACGATACCGACCAATATTAAAGAAGATAACAGCGAGAAGATAACCTGCTAAATTTTTTTAAACAAAATTTCAAAAAATGCTAAATTTTAATGGAGTGAATAAAAAATATATGTCAAAATAGGTAACTTTTTATTATTTTATTAAATAGTACGGGCTTTTAGCTTTCAAAAGTTGAAATAAAAACCTGCTCATTCTTTGCACTTTCGTTTTTCGCTAATGCATACAATTATTTTTTAATTTTTTGTCAGCGCCTTGAGATCTGAACGATTCGTTCCGTTTTCAAAAATGAAGTGTCAGATTAAAAAGCTTGGACAATAGGAGGTTTATATTTTTTAAAGTAATGAGTTGCCACCTGTTAAAAAATTAGATTGTTAAAAAATTAGATTCAAATGTTTTTATAAGTTAAATGAATTATTAAGAGATGGGTATCAATCGAAATGTGTATTGACTACAAGCAGCGAGTTGCCACCTGTTTACAAAATAAAATTCCACTTGAATTAAAGGAATTAGGTAATTGAAATAGATAGGTATCACCATAAGGGAGTCAGACGAAAGAGGTTTAAGAAGCGTTTAGCTTAAAAATATTATGAATAGGGTTGCCACCTGTTTGTAAAGTCGAATTTAGTTAAACTAAAAAAATAATTACGTCAAACCATAGGATTAAGCCATCGTATTTGTTGTTTTATTACAAATACATACATTGTCAATCAGTGATTTGTTCTGATTACATTCCTTTTAAATTACTGGACTCTTAAATTAACTCAGGAATGTTTTTACTCTTCACTTATTTCTTTCTAAATATGTCAAATTTTTCCATTTTTCTGATACTCATATTGATATATATATTTCAGTTAACCTATTCCTTTAATTAAAGTAAATTTGATTTTTCAAACATGTGGCAATCCTTCTTAGTGTCGTTTAGAAGTAAAGTATTTTCAAAACTAGTTCAATAGATACCCATATTGTAATATCTAATTAATTTGACTTATTAAATAATTTTAATAAAATTTATAACAGGTGGCAATCCTTTTCAAAAATAAAAAACCTTATTGCACATCTACAGGCCAACAAGCCCTGTCATTTGACACCTCACTTTTGAAAATAGAACGAACTATATGTACATACCTATGTAAAAGCCACAAGAACCCAAATTTTCAACTTCAAATAGCATTTACAGTGAAAGTATGCTGAGTACATTGGTAGAAAAGGCCAAACCAACATTTTGTTCTTTACTATCGAAGCCAGATAAGTTTTTTAGCGCTCACTTAGAACTCGTGAACTCCCCTATTTTTTTAAGCCAAAGTAAACCCCGCCGAGTCTTCCGTGGACACCTGGGGGTCCAGCTGGACCACTTTGGGAATCACCGGTCTAAATGCATGTTTTCTGGTCAAAACTAAATACGGCTTAATAAGTAGATAAAAAAAACAATAATTATTTTTTTTTTGGCATGTGATTTATCATATCTTTGTAAAAAAATACTTTGAACTTGTAGTTTTATTAAAAAAGTTTGAATGCAGCTGCATTTTAATATTTGTATAAAAGAAGAAAAGTGTCACTTAGTTATAAAAATCCATTTATAAAGCAGAAATTTTAGGAAATGTTGTCAAATTATACCGATTTCAATTTAAAGCCTGAAAAGTCTGAATTTCTTATTTTGCCTACTGAAAAGTTAAAAGAGACAACCTTTGCAAAAACAAAAATGTAAATAGCCTTTTGCTTTCTGTCTTTATTTAGTTCACCCTTCCAAATGGTAAGTACTTAGTTCATTAGGGTAACCTACGAAAATAGCGGATTTATAAACTCACAAAATATCCTAGGTTTATGTAAAGCTACGATTTAAGAAGAATGTAGTAATTTATTAAGCTCCAGGAAATACCCGGCATGCTTGACAGCGCCTCAAAAGTATATTTGTGTTGTTTGATACCCATATTGTAATATTTCATTTATTTTAATTGCGTAAAATTTTACAAACAGGTTGTAACCCTCCTAAAAAAAATTTTCGGCAGAAAACTTTCCTAAACCTCTGCAGTTTGATACCCATATCGCAATATTTAATTTATGTTATCAATTAAATCAAATTAAAAATTTCAAACAGGTGGCAAGCATTCACAAAAATACTTTCGACTGTAAGCCTTTTTAAACCTCTTTCTTTTGACAGCCATATTACCATATTTACTTTATTTTCAACTGCATAAAAATCAGTGGATTTTGGCTGCTGATTGTTTACTAGATTATGGCTTTTTTACTAAAAAAAAGTTACCTTTCCTCCATTTAGCTCTGTATCTTAAATATAGCAACAAAAACAAGGGATGCTAGTACATGTGAAAAGTTAGTTTTTGCCAGAAAAGCAAGCATTTAGACCATAGTGTAATGCAGCGATTTCTAATTTTTGGCACGCCACTAAAACTTTAGCAATGCTGTGAGGCCTTAAAAAAGAAAGAAATAAAAACGAAAAGGCATAATTGGTAAAGCACGCAATATATCAGCCCTAAGCACGCTTTACATCTTAATTAACTTGAAGAAATAAATTTAGATTTTTAAAAAAATTGTAATGCTATGTAAATATACCTTTTGCGTGTCAAAATTATTGCTTTCTAACTTTTTGGTTTAGTTATTTTTAGTATGCCAAACGCTTTCGCCTCATGAAGATTTATGGTATAAAATATTAGTCATAATTTACGAGTAGTTTATATTTTTCAACAACGATGATGAAAATTCGCCACGTAAATTTTACTATAATTTACCTCTTGTCCACCATCCAAACCTCCACAAATTTCTCAAAGGCTAGCTGAATAGCGAAATTTGCCTTCATAAACTCGACATATGTAAATGTACTTTCTAGGTACCGGAATTAGTTCATATTTTGTGCAATAATTCTTGCAAATATTAAGTGCTTTGGTGTTGCCACCAACAACCAGTAAACCCATATATGTTCGTACTAGCCCTGCAGCAATTCAGACTCACCATAGGTTAGCCCTCAGATAGTCCCTATTGTTACCAGCACTAGTCCCATATAATTCCCCTGCCAATGATTTCAACTGCCATTTTTAGTATTGGCGTGTCATTGGAAAGGACCAGTCCACTCAACAGTGACCATAAGATAGTCCTGGACAAGTCCAATTTTGGAGATTTTTTTCGTTGGATCACGATTACGTTCTGCACTTCACAGATGCTTTTTCATATTTCGGAAACACAAAAAAAAATATTTTATCATTTTACAACCATGTTGCTTCTGACGGCATTTGAACCCGGACCATCCTGAAAGCTAACAAATAGTGGCAAGCATCTCTGCGCACAGAGCTACAGCCACACATGTAAATGTGTGTTCAAATGTTCACTTTGAATCAAGGCCAGACGAAGCGATTGGGGCATTTACAGGGTGGTGTTCTTAAAAATTGTTTTTATTGAATTGCAAGACAACACCACCCTGTCACTACCAAACTGTACTTTTCGTCTATCTCTAGACCGATTCCTTGGGGACTGATCGAAGGCTGACATTTCCGATGCAAGCAAATGTCCAATTCTGACCAGTCAAATTTTAACCAGTGAAGTAATAGTCATTGACGGTAAATTGGCTGCCTTATTGCTGAATGGAGTATATAATTCAAAACAATTGTAGCAAATATGTATGTATATCTGCATGAAGGAAACCGAGAGAGCGTAAAATTACGCTTATCATGTGAACTAGAATCTAGAGCGGTGGGTACACGTTTGGCAACATGCTTATATTTAGTTATGCATGTGTCTTTAAATTTGTAACTTTAAAATCGTTTAAAGCTCCAGCTACTAGATACATGTTCATTCATTCATTCATTCAAGACCATAAATATTAAATTCCACTTATAAGTTTACACGAACGTATTTTAAGAATACCCAAAAATTGTGCTCATGAGTATAAGAACTACGAGTATGTTGACGTGTATACATTTATGTATGTATGTATGTTTCATTGTAGGCCATTAATAAACGCCCTCCTTTGCTTCGCAACGAAGGGAACGCACACAACTCAAACAACTTTCTTAAATCCTTTTATAAAAATGTACTATGCACGTACATAAATCCTTATGAGCATATGTACATATATAGTGTTTTTGCGCTCACAACACACTTGGGTGATTTGCGACGCTTACCATTGTAGCACCATTTAATAGCCCGCCCAAATTGCATATAATGAAGGAAATTTTATTACTTCATTGGGCGTTTTTAAGGAATGCGATGCCCATGCATGCACTAAGTAGATACAATGTATAGTGTGTGTGTGTGTGTAAAATATGTACAGGCGAGTAAGTAATTCCCTACGGTAGTTTTCGGCTCAAGGAAGTGCCACCCAAATATAGGAAATTTTGCCGTAAATCATAGTAGTTTGTCACGAAATGTGGTGTATAATTTTTGTACTTAGTTACCTGTAATTGGACGCCGTTACTTTGCAAGTACTGTGCACATACAAAGAGACGTATACTCCCTTGCGAGAAGTAGTGAGAAATGGCATTTTGCCTTAAAACCTGTATGCAGTGTTGGCAGATTGGTAAGAAAATTGATAATGCAAATATATTTACAAGCTGTGTTGGCGCTAATCGATTGATTTTTTAGCCAATTAGCTAATTAGATTAAATTCAATCGGATTGCAGTTAATTATGATTTAGTTAAATCTGAATAACCAGTTAATTGTAATCGTGATTAAAAATAATAACTTTTAATCATTTATTCTTAATTGGATTAAGTGGGTTTGGTGATTAATTAATTTATGCGGAAATGTCTTGTGCGCATAAGGCCAATTAGTCGGGTATGGCGAATCGGTTTCGGTCGATATGCAAACAAGGTTTCAAATTATCATGTGAGATGGGCTGTAAAAACTCCTACCTTATGTATAACAAACAATAATAATACTTTTTTGTATATATGTTTATTACGTGTTTTTATAAGCGCCAAACAAAAAAGAATCATTGAAACTGGTGTTTGATTTTAAATTTGGACAAACTAGGCCACTTAATCAGATTTCTTTTTATTGGATTAACGAGTAATTATAAAAATTAATTAATCATAATTGGTACCGACGATTAATGATAAAAAATTTACCATTTGTCTTACTTGTAATATTAATATTAATCGTTAATCGTGTTTAACATTTTAATTATTAATCAGATTAACATTTTGCCAACACTGTTTACAAGGTAGTCAATATATTTTCAGTGTGCGACATAAGAAACATTTTTTTTATGTTAGGGATAATACACAAAAGTAACTGTTTACATTTATTTTTAATAGCCCAGTCAGGTTAGCTAAAAAATTAATACGAATGTTGGGCACACCATGCCAAATGAAATTTAAAAAGTCTTCATTGACACCACCTCTGAAAAAAAATTCTTTAAGGTAAAATTGCTTCTTCGCTATTTTCGGCCAACGATGAGGTTTACCATACAAATTACTATTTCTGAGATATAGCGTTTCGGAATTTTAAATTTTAATTTTTAATAGGCATGTCCTCCATAATTTAGGTTAAGTAGGTTATTATTTATGAATTTACTTATGTATCTTTGGTTATGTGCTTATAAGAAATACATTTACTTATTACGCAATTTATATAAACCGGGTCTTGTTGTATTTATAAAAGATCCTTCTTTGTAAATTTTGTTTTATTTTATTTTTTAAACCACACAAATTTGTCGATTCATCAATGATTAGCTCCAAAACTATTAATTTGCTTGGATAAATACGTTTGCAAACCAAATTCAATAAGCTTCATTATTGTAAAGCAAAATTTGAGACTGGCCAGCTATTTACATATTAAAAAAATGCAACACCTCAAAACCCCAACGTGTAGCTTTATCTCAAAAACTAATTCAGCTTCACATATTTTGACAACATATTCAAACTCAACTGAAAATTTGACACAAGAAGTGATGGTCAACTGCCACAGGTGGGATTTCTTGAAATGACGGTGATTTTTAATTTTTGCTTTAAAATTTTCTTTCCACCGAAAGCTCTAAAGAGCTAAAATCATTAATACCTTTTACAAATCGGCTTTATCAGACCTACCGAGCATTTTATTTTGCTTGAGTAATTCACTTGGATTTTAACTCGACCGAGACAAATTTTTATTTTCGCTTTTTGGAGTCATTTCCAAAATTCATAACTTCCAAACCTTTTGCGACTCCATTTCGCAAATAAGTTATGGGAAGGAAATATTTTTAGTATTGATTTTTGAATATGGTTTGATTAAAAAAATTTCGAGAATGTGTATTTTAAAATTAAAAGCAACGTTTTTTCAAAAGACAATTTGTTTGAAAAATTGTTATTTTTTTGTGCAACGGATAGATAGCTTAATGATGTAATTAGAGCAAGAGAAAATGAACTTATAGGGAATCAATATTTTTTCACACCCATAATTTTAAAGAACATATTTCAAAAAGTTGTTTAGTAGTGTGAAATTAGGTTCCGAAGGCCAAAACGCAGAAAATCACTATCCCGCGTATATCAACAAAATTTCATTGCTACTAAAAATGCATATTGAAATTAATTAGTATTGCCAAATAATATTAACTTCCGCTAAATTTACATTGGTTTGTAAATAGGAAAGGCCCTTCGAGAAGGCATGCTGGCAAGCACTGCTTTGGTAAGGCATTCAGTCTGGCTTTACTTAAGAAGGCCTACCTAAATTATCTTCTGAGAAGAACATACGTATATACATGCACTTCCGCTTGTTTAGTATTTATGTATCTGTGTATGACCAACTATGAATCTTCACAAACCCGTTTCGTGCTGGTGCATTTTGTCAACAAACCTAAAGTACGAGTATGTAACTGTCTGCACTTGTTATTGCGCATTCTGTGAAGCTGTGTACTCATCACAATGTCACCGGATAAGCCCAATAATATTTACATATGAAATTGTGTTGACTATGACAGTTGCTAACTATTACTCGTACTAGTAGTTCCTGCGATGCAAGTGCCTTCAATGCTGTTGACATTGCCTGTCGATAGTTTTGCACATTTTCTAGCCATTTGTACATAGTTGATGTCAACTGCTTGTTAGTCACATTTAAGTTGTTTCTTGCAAATACCTTCATATATGCAAATAAATACATACACATCTTATATATGCACTTTGTTGTGGATGCTGTATACGCATTGAAATGCACTACAAGTTGTGCTAGAAAACATTATTTCTATGTATCGATATGTGAGTGTGTTAGTAGATGTAATGTCACACTTCAATGCTTTTGCTTTAGAGAAACACAAATTGTTAAGGCTCAGTTATGCATACTTGGATTGCATGAGAGTTGTCACATAAATTAAAAATACATATGTATGTATGTTGTAAGGGAAGCTCATACAGAAATAGCCACTTCATGGAGTACACTTCGGCTTTTACGTATTTAGTCAGTCTTGGTGAAACTGATTTTGCCAAATGCTATAAATTCTATTCCTTGAACTTTTACCAAACGAGTTTCGTTCCTTCAAGGCCACAAAAGGGAATAGAAATTGGGACATGTCTGAGCGCAGTTGATATCTGGCTCTGATCACGATCGTGGTAAACTGGCATTAGCTATAATCAATACAATCATTCCTTTTGAAAGCTATATATAGCTTAAGAGCCCGGCCTCTCTTTGGCCACCTACCACCACCCCAGTACTTACTGCCTTCTGAGTCCGCAGGTTCTAATAATTATGAGGATCAACTGGACCAACAAATTGCTCAGGGCCCATAAAGACAGTGGAGGATGCTTTTTCAGCCAACTAGTTTATGACCTCGTAGCAGAATTTGATCATCCTGCACTGAGAAAAGAGTTCGACTATGCCAGCTAAAAAAGTTTATCGGTCCCAAGTGTATACCTAAAGTGACCAACTATTTCATAGCTCAAAGAAGTATAGGCTAGGTTGGGTTTGGTTAAAGAGGTTGCCCCAGGCAAGGGAAACACTTGGACAATTAAGAGATTGTCGTTTGTGATACCACGAATGAACTGAACGGAAACCCTTAATGAAGTCGGCAAAACGCCGCGAGCCGCTTACCAAATTTCGAAAGTGGCTAATTTCGATCCCTGAGAGGTCAATGTTAGTTAAGAAATGCATGCCAAATTCCTTGCATAATAGCCTCGCGAAGGTTAGATAGTCTAAAAGAAAGTGTGCCTATGATTGCACCTCATCTTCCGCTTGACATCTGATACAAAAGGGATCAGTTTAAATTCCTAGTCTTACTGCAGTAATCAACCAATCGCACCATGGCCTGGCAGAAAGCTCATCACTATCCCTCGAAAGGTAACGTGTTCTTCGGCACCTTTAATGGTAAAGATGGGTCACTCGTGTCTTGCGCTGCAAAAATATTTCAAAGTGCACTATAAAACATCGCTTTCTTTTGTCCATTTTATTAGGTAGGTAGGCCCAACCATTCAAGAGTGTACCGCAGGAGGACAGAGGCGTTCCTAGTTGCTCGTTATCTGGAGATAACGTTTTGAGGGTGCGTTTCTAACGCCAGGTCATCAAACACGCAGTTTCCCGCGATGTCACTATGATCCGGCACCTAAAGTTTTTTAAGAAGTACTCCGACGCGATTTATAGAAATGTCAAAGATTCCTTTACCGATTTCGCACTATCACACTCTTTAGCAATGAGTCTACCGCTTCCTTGATGGAAGGTATTTCCACCTGAAATACACTGCAGAAGTCCGTAAGCCTGAACATAGTTTTGGTGGTGAGTTTCCGACAGAAGAAATCTCCACCAACCCTTTCTTCAAGCTTTGTTCCATCCGTGTAGAATTTTGCTGCTCCCTTCTTCGAGTAACCCCGAGGCAGAAGAGCTTCTGGGAGCGCTCCAGAACTTCAGAGTGCTACTACCCGGTTTCCCAGAGCTTAATAGCAGTTCGTGATGCGAATATTCGGTCTGAAATATTCGCAGGCGCCATATTCAATATGAAGTTAAGCGCCATTGTAGATGCGGTTCGTAATGCTCCATTAATTCCGATTATTGCGATCCGCTGTAAACGCTCTAGTTGTTTTACAAGTGTAGCCTTCTCTAGTGAGTTTCACCAGACGAGAAAGCTCCTTGAAGCAAGATAGGCGTAAATCTGGTTTCATAGAGGTAATGAACTACTATGGGCGAGAGACTTCACCTTGTACCGACAGCAGTACAAGGAAACCGCCGCCTTACTTACAGTTTTCTCAATATTAGTCTTCCATAACAGCTTCCCGTGCAGGATAAAGCCTAAGTACTTGACCCTGTCTGAGGGTGGGGACCCACCCAAGGGAGGGGCCACAACAGTTATCCTGTATCTCCTGCTAAACAAGACCAGTTTCGACTTGGTAGGATTTACTACGAGGCCGCCGTTGATCGCCCACCTCGTTACCTGGTTCAGGTAACCTTGAGACAGATCAAAAGGGAGTCTGGAAATCGTCCCTTAACCAAAAGTTCCACATAATCTACATAGGCGATCACACGAAAGCCCATTTTTTCCAATCCAGAGGTGGGGATAAAAAACACCATCTTGCGGGTGACCGTATTGACTCTGCGCCGAGTGCATGTGCTCCCCTACTTTACCGCGGTTGTTCTATCACAAAACAAGCTGCAGATAAGCCTTATTAATTTACGCGGATCAATGATGACCTGTAAGAAAATAGGGATATTCTCAAAACGTTTTACGTACTTTACTAGCCTTCAGACGTAGATTCCATTCGGTTTTGTTGGATTTCGCTTTGAATCTACCATAATGTTGTGCTTGGGCGAAGACCACATTCCGACTGAAAATAAAGAGGGGCTTGGGGTACAGACCTTTACCCTTTAGCCAACTTAATCATGAAAAAACCCTGTCTAAAAACATTTCTTCCAATTTGCATTTCGGCCGCACTGTGACTCGACTTGATTTCACCGGGTAAAGGATGAGAGTACTTTCTCTTTACTGAGTGTATTGGGAGCATACTAAACTATTGGTTGTCACGTGATGTGGTTAAATATCACGCCCAATCGTCACGGCGGCTACTTGGAAAAAAGCATCAATGATTAAGTGGTGGCAATTAAAGCTGCTATTTCGGAGATCACCACATCTGCTCATCAGATTTCTTTCTCTGGACTTAATTTTATCTTAAACATTGACACTGTTATGAAGTTATAATAAAGACCAAAAATATTTGATTTACTAATTTGGTATTTTTTAGCCATAAATAATTAAAATTGTGGTGTAACTTTTTTAGGTTTATTTTTTGCCCAATTATCCTTTTCTGTGGAAAATTTCTCGCATCACTGATGGCACAAGTTTTTTCAAATTTATGCTGAAGCCTTCGCACATTACTTTCAACTAGTGTGTCTCATAAAAAAAACGCTGGTGTGGAAATGATTCAGCAGAGAGTTTTTTCCTCGAGTTACAGCTAAAAAAATGTGATTATTGCCGAACATTCCAAACACATCAGTACAAATATTTGTCAGTTACATTTGACAAAACATAATTATCTACTAAAAATATGCAACGTTATAAATATTCTGATGCTGCTTTGAATGCAAACTATTTAGTGGTAAAAACTCGGTTGAAGAGAAAATCCCATTACCAAAACGCAGTTCTACGCGTAACGCGCAGAGAGAAATTGTCAATGATAATTTTTCAAAATAAATATTATTAAATAAGTTATAAATGAATATACATATGAATTTAATGAGGATTTTATTTTTTCAAAATGTAGCAGAAAATATGTCATTTCGATTACTTTTTATGCACAAACAAGTGTGTGTGTTATAGTAAAGTATGGTATAGTAAATATTTAATTACGTCACATTCCTACTACGCCTGCTTTTCACCGCCAAATAAATAATTTATCAAATACAAAAAAAAAATATTCGAATTAAATCCTGCTAGTGTATAAAGAGATAGCTATACAATTTTTCTGCATTTACGAAATTTTTTATTTTTAAAAGTTATTTGTTTTCATCTGTTATTGCAATACGTAATGCGTTGCATTTTTTTCTCGCAGAAATGCATATGAGTATACATAAATGCGATTCCATCATTCATTTATTGACTTTCATCAGTAATACACAAATACTCTGCTTCGCTGAAGAAAAAATCCTTTCATTTTTTACATTTTATACTGTAAAGCGCATTGATTTTATCGCTAGCTTAAAGTGAAAAAATGTTAAGTCCATTTTTATAAATTTTAAAGGTAAAGAAATAGAATTATTATAGCAATTTTTTGGTATTTTGCAATTTTTAATTATTTTGAACTTGCCGAATTCCCTTTACCTCCTTAAGTCTAAGCAAATTTGCCTTTCATTGAGTTTAAACGAGAAGAAATAGAAAAAAGTACCTTAATGCTTATGCATTTTTAATTTCTCTTGCTTCCTATATGAAAATTTAATTTTTCACAAAAAGTGGACATAGCAAGTTTTCACCCTAAGCTAACAATATGCGCTTACACATATGTATGTACGTAGTATGCATGTGCATTTTTTTGTTAAGAGAACAAATAAAATATATTGACCGATTGTGTTTGTACGAAAAAAAAAATTCAATCAACAACTTTATCAATTTAAAAATGGCATTTCATTCAATGAAAATATTTTTAATTTCCCTGAAAGAAGCAGCGAAACAGAGGTATTGAAGCACCAAATATCTACTTTATAAAAAGTTAACCAATTTCGCCACAAATGATTTGCGCTCTTATCAAATATTTACGCAACTGGTTTTTAGTTATGTTTTTCCCGCATAAAGGCATCAAAAGGACATAGTTCAATGTATTTGTAAACGTTTTTTTTTTCGACCGCAATTTAGTCATAAAATGCAGCGCGAGTGCACACTTCAGTTGGTTTTGTGTCAAATATTTACTTAACTGAAGGGAAAAAAATGCTTGTAATTTTCCTTGGTATTTTTGGTGGACTACCTTTTTGCCTTATATGTAGGCAAGTAAACATTCTTTTCATTTTTCTGACATTTTCTCTGACATTTTGTTTACAGATGCCCGCCAATTACGCCACGCCACGCTTTATCCCCACAACTCACCACTGTGCAGGGCATGTGGGACGCACGGCAATTCTCCAGCGTAATGCCTTGGGTAAGTATCGTCCACTTGCTGGCTTTTACAATGTGCATGTAACAAATATGTATGTGTATGTAATATCATTTGTATGTTATCCACTAACAAAACAATACGCCAATGGCGAAATTCCTTGAATCACATTCGAAATGTTTCTTAAATTTCTCTTTCTTACTTTCTGTGACAGTTTTCCCCTTTCAAATCCGGCCCAGTACTGTGCAAGTACTTGCAATTCAGTATAAAAGTATGATCAAATGTATGTATGTAAGTATGTTGCTAAAGCCTGCTTTTACTTAAGCCATACGTGGCCATTGTAGGACCATTTATAAGCCATTTAACCGACCGAATATCCAGCAGATCGAACAAATAGTCGTTTACGAGTACACACCGGCTACTTCCACTTTCCGCCTGGCTTGCAGTCCAACGCATTATCCTACCTGTTTTACAGCCAGTCTGTTGATGCTTGAGACATTGTAAACCTACATATAACTACTACGTTTTCTGGTCGCTTGCCGCTTTCCGTTTTCTTTACTTGCCCACGATTCTTGTACAGCTGAGTTACTTACGTGTAAGCCAATCAAGGATTTTCGACGACAATACGAAATGCCAGTAACATTGATCTTTTTTTGTATAATGAAGTGGAAATATAATAACTTTATGAGGCTTCCTGTGAATGTTCAATATATGTAAATATGTATATTAGACTGCATCACTCCCCATACAAAAAAAAAAATCGGTACTGTTTTTCCATTGGAATTATAAAATCTATTATATT
Source organism: Rhagoletis pomonella (assembly GCF_013731165.1). Lineage (NCBI taxonomy): Eukaryota > Metazoa > Arthropoda > Insecta > Diptera > Tephritidae > Rhagoletis > Rhagoletis pomonella. Next base: position 1,969 of record NW_023462092.1, on the reverse strand, counting down.
TTAAGACTCGATTACGTGATCTTTGATCCAGATATTTTTCTAAAGGATCGCCACTGATCTTAATTTTTATACTGAGGGTTTGGGTAAATAGACATGATACAAATTTTAAATGTTTACGAAACGAAAACTATTGAAAAAATCCTTGATGGACGGTAATTATTGTCACCAATTTTTTTCAATATGGTCGAATAAATTCACTTTTTAACATAACGCAATAAGGTTTTATTGTTTGAACTAAGAACATTCTAGTGGTATAGAATGATTAAAAATCTGATGAAATGAAAAATCGACAGCCTGCGGTACGTCTTTTTATTCAGAAACGGTTGGATGGGTTTAGATGACGTTAGGAATACGGATCACTTATAACTCTGACTACCATATGGAACATGTTTAGCCTGCTTTCTATTTATAAACTTAAACTTTGGCGTTGTAATGCCTTGCGGGTTTACTAGTTCTTATTATAAATGACATTTTTGGCTGACCTATGTTCTAGCTGCGGTGCTGTACAAAACTGTCATTTGTACCGTCCGGATATTTAAATTTTTTTACATTTCCTAAGCCGTGTCTCGTATTTTCATAAAAAAATATTTTAGATTAATAAAAGACTCGGTTAAATTAAATTTAGGTTTGTATGTATATTTTACCATCATTTATTTTCATTTGATTGGCTGTGAAAACAATTCCGTCCTATTTTATAATTATCATTAAAATGCCGGGCAAAAGACATGCTGATATAGGCCAGCGAAGTCATTCAAATTGGCCGGGTAACTCTAGTACATATATTATAAAAATACACCCACTTTCCAAATTTCAATAGAGTGTCTCGAAAACTGGGGGACTAGATTGCGTTTAAACAACCCGCAGACAGACGGAAATGGCTACATCGACGCAGCTCGACGTGATGGTCATTTTGGCATACCTTTTCATGGGTCCATCTCTTCTTCTGCGGCGCCCGCTGTAGCTGAGTGGTTAGAGGTGCGTACTACCACTCCGTAAGATCTGGATTCGATACGTATATTGGGCACCATCTAAATTAAAAAGGTTGTTTTTAGCAGCGTTCGCCCCTCGGCAAATTGGAGGAGAAGCTCGACACTATTTCGCATACTGGTGGGAAATAAAGTCAATAGACATTATTACCTTTTAAAAAGCGAAATAAATCTGTTGACATTATTACTCTTTCAAACATTAAATTTGCGTAGCTTCATGGCAGCCCGAGACTGCGAGCCACATCGCGTCGCGCCACGCCGCGCTTGATTTTATTTCGCATCACTATGGGAAATAGTGTCAATTGACGTTATTTCCGTTGATCTTGTTAGCTGTCACCAAAAATTTCCGATTAGTCTTTCTTTTCCTGAAACGTTTAGTTTTTCAATGTATAGATACTAAAAACCTTGGCAATTTAGTAATTAGTCCCCTAAAATACTCAAGTACTTAACAATTTAGTAGGTGTGCATTAAGTATCTCCTTAGTCCTTTAATTCCATTTTATTTGGCATTTAGAGTTTCTACTTTATATATTTATGCATGTCTATATGGGTGCTTAGTATCTAAATAGGTACTCTAAATGTAATTACTCTTCATTTAGGTAAACCTGTTAATCTGGGAATTCCATCAATTTTGATGAGTTTCCATCGAATTATTTATACTACGTATATCTGTTACCACTAACTAAAATTCGGTGAAGCGTTAACAAATTAATTAGTGAAAATATTTTGTGGTAGCGATTGTCAAATTACTAATTAAAAAATTAATAAAAATTGCATTTATTGAATTGCATTAAAATTAAATAAGTAAATAAAAACGAATATGAACAACGGTGCGACTATGCGGAAATTATGTACTTGCAATTTAAATGGATTATCTATTTTAAGCATGTGTAAGTGCCAATTTAAGTATCCGTTTATATTTAAAATTTCTGAGTGGAAAGTACGCCCATATAAATATGTACTTATACTGAAAATGAATTAAAT